>NC_041397.2:146622055-146922055 GCF_900747795.2 Erpetoichthys calabaricus
CATACACATATACAGTATATACATACATACATATTTGCAGCTGGAGATCCACAAAGGGAGAAAATGAATCACGTATCTGTAATGACGCGGGTTTGCTGTATGCTCCCGTCTCCTGTCCGGGTGCCCTGGAATCCGTCACCGTCAGTAATGTTACCAATGAGCTAAGCAGTGAGTCAACAACATAGCAAGGGGATTGTGCAAAAGTGTCAAGTGCTTTTATTAAAACTACAACAAAACAGTGTTCAAATAAATAAAGTGCAGTGCTTCATAATCTCTTCACTAAATAATCTATAAAACAAGAGTGAAAAGTGGAGGTTAAAAACAATAGAAAAAAAATCTTCTTAAGAACAACGAGGTTAAAATAATGCAGGAAGCATTCCTTTTTAAAAAAAACAACAACAACAACAAGCCCGATGTATCCTTTCCTCTGGGGTTTCCCCTGCTTAACCCTTCTGGGCCCTGCAACAGGAGAGTCGCTCTCTCAGCAGCTAGCCTTCTCTCCACAGTCCAACTGTTCGGTTTGCCTTACCGATTTCTGGCTACGGTAGGCTCCGCCGAACAGTGACTTGGGATTCCCCAACGACCAGGGCTCTCACGCTGGAGAAATCCACATCCCAAGTCCCGACGCCCGCTGCCTTCCGCGGCCTTACACGGAGAGTCATCCGCCCTTCATCACTGATCACTCCCGCTACATGATCATTCAGCGGGAGTGACCACTACTACTACTCCCGGGTGTCGGCCCAACACCCAGGCTTCCTGTACAGCTGCATGCGTGAGCCTGCACTCGCTTTCTTGCTCTCCCACACTGGCTTTCTCTCTCTACTTCCTGCTTTCTCCTGCAACCTCCATTTGTTCTTGTTCTCTTTTTTTTTTTTTTCATTTTTCTTCCCTAGCCGGAACATGATAGTCGAGGCAATCAGCAGCCCCTGGGAACAATTACGGATGTGGACCGCTTCTCACCTGTGCACTTAGGTGAGAAACGCCCACACCACAAACTCCTCAGGAACACACACACATCATACATATATACACACACACCATACACACATCATACATACATACATACACACACACACACACATATATACATATAAACATAAAACAACTAAAGTAGCTTATATCGTATGTAGTAAGATACAGGACAATCCAAAAGCTTTACAATTATGTGTTCCCCTATACTCCACTGCAACACAGGAAAGGAAGCAGTTATATATTGTTTTAGGTATTGTTAAACAGTATTGCAAATATAATGATACCAGTAACAGCACACTGCACAATAATGTGCAGTGAATACACGAGTTGAGTGTTCATAATTTTCCTACTCTTTCTCTGTACATTAGCATTCTATGCTCAGAGGTTGAAGTGCTTGCTGCTTCCTGAGCAGCTCTTCTTTTCTCCACCCTAGCAACCCGCTTCTTCTCTTCTTTTGTCTGCATCTTTTTGCGTTAAAACTGATTAAGTCAGTGTATGTATTGCAATTACTTAGTATGTTTTTCTTCATTTTTCACTTAAGCTGGCACTTAAATCATTCTTGAGGCAGATTGAAGACTTAAGATATGAAGTGGTAGGGGAAGTGATGGCGAAGGTGAAAGGGATGAGAACGGCGCCCATACGCATATGCTGCATGGCCGCTGACAAGAGTTGATTCTAAAATAAAATAAAATAAAATAAAAGAGGAATAACCTTGGAGGTCAGTCATCACTCCGAAAGCGGATAGTAGACATCACGTAGTATATGTGTACCAAATTTCAGGTCAATAGTTCAAACGGTTTGTGAGCTACAGGTGATTTAAAATCCTGGACAGACAAATGAACAGCCACGGTAGTGTATTATATATAGAGATTAAGCAGGTGACTGTAGAGTGACATAAAGTATAAAGATATGGATCTAGAATTTGTGAGGATTATACGAATAATAAAAGAATGTTGGTTAATTAGTAATACAGCATAAAACAGGGAACTGAATTATTTAAAAAAAAAACAAAAAACTAAAAATTATCATAGCTAAAAAAATAAGGAGAGTTATACTCGTAGTATATAAAAACAGAATATACAATGGATTCAGAAAGAATTCATACTCCCTCATTTTTGTAACAATTTGCTATGTTTACAGCCTAATGCTAAAATTGTTAAACTTTTTTCCCCTGCATCAAACAACACTTGATTTAACCCAGAATGGCAATGCAAAACCACCTTTGCTATTGTATCATATGTGCAAATTACTTTTAAATGCTTGTAAACTGTGTGAAAAGTTATAAAATTTGTCACCCACTACTAATTTTATGGCAAAATATGAATATCCTCATTTTTGGTTTCAGTACTTTTTGTACAGACAAGACAAAAAATATGAACTACATTTGACAGGTTCTACACTATTAAAAATAATGGTTCTTTACAAACACCATATGGTTCTTTACTATGTTGTGTGGATCCTCCTGGCTCTATTGCTTGTCCAAGAACCATTTCATTCTGGGATGGATTCTTTGCATATGAAGTTGGTTCTTGGTGCTTTGAAAAACTTCTTAATATGTAAAACAAAAGACAAAGTCTTTAATGTATGGAGGGCTCAGGACACTAACATATTAAGAAATCCTGGACATAGCCTGTGTTACTGGACATATGCAGTGCGACTCATTGGTATTTCACAAATCTGTTACCATCTACTTGTGGTTAATCACTGTATAGAGACAGGTACAGATCCAAATCAATAAAGGTTCTTTCTGGAACCTTCAGCTGGATGGGACCTTTGGGAGCCAAAAATAGAGCCTATGGCACTGTTCTGAAGAACCACTCTGGCACCATTATTTTTAAGAGTGTACTTCCTCCTAGGGGCTTCACACTAACATGAAGAGTTGCTCTACAGGCATAGGGGTCTTGCTATATTGTGTAGGTCTGCCAAAGGATTACACCCACCTTAGGGGTGCTCTTGCAAAGTCTAAATGGTAAATTACATTTGACAATTGTGGATGACAAGGTTTTTCATTGATATGCCTCAGCCATTTACATCTGCTTCTAATTATATCTACAAACATCTCAAACAAACAATCAACATTACATACACACCACATGAAAATAACAATCAACACCAAAATGGTAGAAAAAATGTGGATCGTTGGAATTTTTTTTTTTTTTTTGCTAGAAAAGGCATCGTGTTTTACCAAAGGCTATTGATAAGGTTCCTCAAACACAAAATGCAGTAAATATATATTGTATCCACATGTCCCTTGCAATTTATGATGCTTTAGTGTCTGTTTTTCAATTGTATTAATTTCACATAATTACAGCAAGCAGCTCGTTTTGTAAATATGAAGTAGACACAGACTAAGGAGAACAATCTGCCCTCTGGGCTTCTGGTTAAACTCATCTCAGAATAGAAGCAGGCTTTAGAAGTACATGGATACAAATTTAAATTATTTATAATTCAGTAGCTAATCCCCAAACACAGGGGATGCACAAACCAGTGTGTTTCTTCGTGCCAGTCCCAAGCCCGGATAAATTGGGAGGGTTACGTCAGGAAGGGCATCCAGTGTAAAAATTTTGACAAATCAATATGCAGACAACAATACAAATTTCCACACCGGATCGGTCGAGCCCTGGGTTAACAACGACCACCACTAGTACTGTTAGCCAACAGGGTGCTGGCGGAAATTGGGCTACTGTTGGCCGAAGGAGAAGAAGAGGGGGGGAGACATGTCCTTAGGCAGGAGGAGAAGAGGAAAGTAAAGAGAGTGGAACTGAGGGTAGGGACTTTGAATGTTGGCAGTATGACTGGTAAGGGGAGAGAGTTTGCAGATATGATGGAGAGAAGGAAGGTTGATATATTGTGCGTGCAAGAGACTAAATGGAAGGGGAGTAAGGCCAGGTGGATTGGAGGTGGATTCAAATTATTTTATCATGGTGTGGATGGGAGGAGAAATGGGGTAGGAGTTATTCTGAAGGAACAGTGTGTCAAGAGTGTTTTGGAGGTGAAAAGAGTGTCAGGGAAAGTAATGATTATGAAGCTGGAAATTGGAGGTGTGATGATGAATGTTGTTTGTGCATATGCACCACAAGTTGGGTGTGCAATGGATGAGAAAGAAGACTTTTTGGAGTGAGTTGGATGAAGTGATGAACAGTGTACCCAAGGGACAGAAAGTGGTGATTGGAGCGGATTTCAATGGACATGTTGGTGAAGGGAGCAGTTGAGATGAGGAGGTGATGGGTAGGTATGGTCTTAAGGAGAGGAATGAAGAAGGTCAGAGGATAGTGGATTTTGCCAAAAGGATGGACATGGCTGTGGTGAATATGTATTTTAAGAAGAGGGAGGAACATAGGGTTACGTACAAGAGTGGAGGAAGATGCACACAGGTAGATCATATCCTATGCAAAAGAGTTGATCTGAAGGAGATTGAAGACTGCAAAGTGGTGGCAGGGAAAAGTGTAGTTAAGCAGCATAGGACGGTGGTCTGTAAGACCATTGAAGATCAAGAAGAAGAAGAAGAGAGTGAGGGCAGAGCCAAGGATCAAATGGTGAAAGTTGAAAAAGGAAGACTGCAAAGCTGAGTTTAGGGAGCAGGTGAGACAGGCACTGGGTGGCAGTGAAGATTTAGCAGACAGCTGGGAAACTACAGCAGATGTAGTAAGTGTGACAGCAAGAAGGGTGCTTGGCGTGACATCTGGAAAGAGGAAGGAGGAAAAGGAAACATGGTGGTGGAATGAGGAAATATAGGAGAGTATACAGAGGAAGAGGATGGCAAAGACGAAGTGGGATAGTCATAGAGATGCAGAAAGTTGACAAGAGTACAAAGAGATAAGGTGCAAGGTGAAGAGAGAGATGGAGAAGGCTAAAGAAAAGGAGTATGATGAGTTGTATGAGAGGTTGGACACTAAGGAGGGAGAAAAGGACCTGTACCGATTGGCTAGACAGAGGGACCAAGCTGGGAAAGATGTGCAGCAGGTTAGGGTGATAAAGAATAAAGATAGAAATGTACTAACAAGAGAGGAGGATGTGTTGAGCAGATGGAAAGAGTACTTTGAGAGGCTGATGAATGAAGAGAACGAGAGAGAGAAGAGGTTGGATGATGTGGAGATAGTGAATCAGGAAGTGCAACGGATTAGCAAGGAGGAAGTAAGGACAGTTATGAAGAGGATGAAGAACAGAAAGGCCATTGGTCCAGATGACATACCTATGGAAGCATGGAGCTGTTTAGGAGAGATGGCAGTGGAGTTTTTAACCAGATTGTTTAATGGAATCTTGGAAAGTGAGAGGATGCCTGAGGAGTGGAGAAGAAGTGTACTGGTGCCGATATTTAAGAATAAGGGGGATGCGCAGGACTGCAGTAACTACAGGGAAATAAAATTGATGAGCCACAGCATGAAGTTATGGGAAAGAGTAGTGGAAGCTAGGTTAAGAAGTGAGGTGATGATTAGTGAGCAGCAGTATGGTTTCATGCTAAGAAAGAGCACCACAGATACAATGTTTGCTCTGAGGATGTTGATGGAGAAGTTCAGAAAAGGCCAGAAGGAGTTGCATTGCGTCTTTGTGGACCTGGAGAAAGCATATGACAGGGTGCTGCGAGGGGAGCCGTGGTATTGTATGAAGAAGTCGGGAGTGGCAGAGAAGTACGTAAGAGTTGTACAGGATATGTACAAGGGAAGTGTGACAATGGTGAGGTCTGCGGTAGGAGTGACGGACGCATTCAGTGTGGATGTGGGATCGGCTCTGAACCCTTTCTTATTTGCAATGGTGATGGATAGGTTGACAGACAAGATTAGACAGGAGTCCCCATGGACTATGATGTTTGCTGATGACACTGTGATCTGTAGCGATAGTAGGGAGCAGGTTGAGGAGACCCTGGGGAGGTGGAGATATGCTCTAGAGAGGAGAGGAATGAAGGTCAGTTGGAACAAGACAGAATACATGTGTGTAAGTGAGAGGGAGGTCAGTGGAATGGTGAGGATGCAGGGAGTAGAGTTGGCGAAGGTGGATGAGTTTAAATACTTGGGATCAACAGTACAGAGTGGAAGAGAGGTGAAAAAGAGTGCAGGCAGGGTGGAATGGGTGGAGAAGAGTGTCACGAGTGATTTGTGACAGGTGGATATCAGCAAGAGTGAAAGGGAAGGTCTACAGGACGGTAGTGAGACCAGCTATGTTATATGGGTTGGAGACGGTGGCACTGACCAGAAAGCAGGTGACAGAGCTGGAGGTAGCTGAGCTAAAGATGCTAAGATTTACACTGGGTGTGACAAGGATGGACAAGATTAGAAATGAGTACATTAGAGGGTCAGCTCAAGTTGGACGGTTGGGTAACAAAGTCAGAGAGGCGAGATTGCGTTGGCTTCGACATGTGCAGAGGAGAGATGCTGGGTATATTGGGAGAAGGATGCTAAGGATAGAGCTGCCAGGGAAGAGGAAAAGAGGAAGGCCTAAGCGAAGGTTTATGGACGAGGTGAGAGAGGACATGCAGGTGATGGGTGTAACAGAGCAAGATGCAGAGGACAAAAAGATATGGAAGAAGATGATCCGCCGTGGCAACCTCTAACGGGAGCAGCCAAAAGAAGAAGAAGAAGTAGCCTATAAGGAGGTTCTTAATTATTTTTAAAAAGGTAAAAATCAGGGTTGCTGTGAATACACCTTCAAGGAAACTGTTGAGAAGTGTGGCTACCAGGAACTTAACTGCATCCTTTTCCAATGACTCATACAATAATAACCCTCTGCTGATGGCATAAAGGTCGACTTTATAAGGTTCCCAAGCTACTTGGTAGTGAAAGGGCAGGCCAATGTGTTTCCAGATGAGAAGCTGTTAATGTCATGTTTCATTTTTACAGGGTGGCAATAACATTTTTGTAATAAACTTTACAGCCATGTGACCTTTGATTGCAGGGTGTGTGGCAAAAAGTATATGTTAGCAGCTTTAACATTTAGTGATTAATTTTTATTTCCTTGTGACCTCAATAAGGAATCAAAAGTAGAGTAGATCTCCAAACTTCAAGAAAAATGCTTACAGTGTATTTGAAAGTACTGCAGCCCATACACTGATAAGGAGAGTGAAAACCAAAGTGATACTTGAAGGTTAACTAAAAACACCACCTGACAGACAGAACACTGTGTGGCTGGTTAGAAACAGCAAGGACAGCAAGATGGATGATGGTGCGAGCAAAAATCTTCTGTTTGATTAAATTGACATGTTTAGTGAGTTCTAAAGGTTTTTAGGCATCTTTTATGGTAGCCTGTTGATTTTGTTATCTTTGGCTCACAGTTCTTTATCCAGACGTTATCACTAGATCAGTTACATATTATTATTGTCAGCATAATACTTTGGAGTCTGTGAAGCAACACGTACTTGTGTACTTGTTTGTGTACTTTAAGATGTATGATCTGAATGTAATTATTTAAGAAGTAGTATGAAAGAAAGTAGTTATAAGAATAGCAGATAATCAAATTTACATGAATGAAAAAGTATGATTTAGTTTAAGCAACCATAACTCAGGGTGTTTATAGGAAGTGCAATGATTTATTCCATGAGATTGAAGTACAAAATAAACAAGAATAGTTGTGTCAAATATTTGAAATATTAAAATTGTGTGCTACAGTTGAAATGTATAAAGTGTAAATATTTGCGAATGTAATAGACTTTTGTCATATTTCAGCCTTGAGGGAACTAGATCAAAGAATCAAAAATCAAAACTATCATCATCATTCACCTTAAAATAAGAAAATGGAGAATCATTTTAGATTATGTTTGAAATTTGTCATTTTTATAGTTCTAAGAGAGTGTCTCTTAGGGAGCTAGGACCACCAGTAAAGAATCAGATATTAAACATATATTCGTGATCAGTATGATTACACATGATTATATAATCAATCCCCATTATTATTATTATTTTTTTTTTTTAAGTTTTATGAAAAGGAGTAACTTTGACCCCACATATCTCACTAGGGGTGAACCACCGTGGTAAGCTGATGTGGAATGCACAACTTTAGGTCCTTATGATCATTTTTACTGAAGACACCTACCGGTTTATTTTTTATCATAAGAGTGTAATTTCATGCACAAGATATGGTCCAACAATGGCCTAAAAATGAGGGTTGTTCGGGTGTAGATGGCCGAAAATACGAGAAACCTCAAAAACCTTCATATCTTGCAAAACTAGACATACAAGATAAGTCAATCTGTAGAATACATGTGGAGGTTTTTCTCATACCCAAGAGTCAGGAGGCACTGGACAGAAAAAAAGTAAGTGATTTAAAAGCGTTCAGAAGTCAGTCTTATGAACACAATATTGTTAATTTATGAATGAGTGAATTAATTGTGTGACATTTTCACAAGAAAATGTTGGAGGGAAATGAAAAGCTACATTATGGTTTTATAGATCTGGAATACCCTACAAAAGAATCCCAGGGAAAGTAGTGCACTGGTGTCAGTGGAGTGGAGTGGAGTGATAGATAGATAGATAGATAGATAGATAGATAGATAGATAGATAGATAGATAGATAGATAGATAGATAGATAGATAGATAGATAGATAGATAGATAGATAGATAGATAGATAGATAGATACTTTATTAATCCCAAGGGGAAATTCACAAAAAATGTAGGAGGAGGAAAGTTTCAGACAAAAACTCAAAGAAACAACGCATAAGGAATCTGTAACAATAGTAAGAACTACATCTGGAGAGAAAATAAATGTTTAATGTACAAATTAGGGTTACTTCACAGCTTGGATTTTGTCAATTTTCTTTTTGGGAATGGTGTAAAACTAGAAAGAACTGAAACGAGAAGTTCTCACTGAGGAAGAGATTGAAGAGGTTAGGAGAAGGTCAGAAATACAAAATTGGAACAAGGAGATTAAAAGAACAGATTGAGACAGAATGGGCATGTGGTTAGGAGAAACGAGGGAGGATAATTGTTAGAGTGTAGAAAAGACCCATCACATTAACAAATAGACAAGGAGAAGGATATGGAGCATAGACAAAGAATGAGGAGACTCATCAAGGAAGCCAATTCTTAACAAAGGAATAGTGGTGGAGAAGAAGAGTATAGTTCATTAACATTGTAGCTGGAAAGCTATATTACTTTTAAAGTCACCTTAAATTGACCGTTAGATAAGAATTAATTATCTTGCAAAGTATCCTCTAAGTGGTTGCAGAATTAACAAATCAGTTAAATATTAGTCACATGTTCCAAGATCCGAAAGACTTGGATGCTCAGTTGATTCATGACTCTAAATTAGCCGTCTGTGAGCAAGTGTGCCCTGTGATGGATTTTGTGTCCTGTCAAGGCCAGTTGCTCAGGAAGAATGTTTTATTTTGCAGCATTATAAGTGTGGTGTCAGGAAGAATTAAAAGAGTAGGCTATAAATAAACTACTGTCTGGAAAAATGCACTGTGCATGTTGATTTTTATGAAAAAAAATTCTTTACTAGGAACAACATAACACAATACAGAACAATCAAAGTCACTTAACCATATAATTAAAACAAACATGTACACAGCAATCACCATGTTTGTTTCTTCTTGGCTACGTAATGAGTCCTTGGTAATGTGCCTCTTACTACAAATTTACACGCACATGTACAGATTTTTTGCAGACTAACTGTATAACAGGTTTGTCTCTAACTGTTAATAAGCATAATTAATCTGTCTGCATATTTTGTCTAATTGCAAAAAGTCATAACAATAATGAAAGGTTGTTATTTGCAATTCACATGAGAAATAAACAAATACAAGCAGATTACTGATGGCAAGCACTGAATCTTCGTTTTAAATGGAGGAAAAGCTTCATTTATTTGTTCCCCAGGCTAATGGATACAAAGTAAACTTTTCTTGTTCAGATGGTAAATTTGCAGTGGCATACAGCTGTACTAATGCTGACTTCCATTTCATCTAACAGGTCATCTACAATATTATTGGCAGCCTACATTTTTTTTTATTCATGTCAGACCCATTTGCTCTAAAATACCAATTGGAATACTGCCCAAGTTGCACATGTACAGCAATTTTGTTAGTAATTTTTAGGCAGAGGGAAAAAATTATAATTATACTAGAAAAGAGTAAACAAAAAGGTCACAAAAAAGTAAAAGAACTTATTATTTTTATATATACACCTGGCACAGAAAGCATATGGCTATTATTAGGACTGTCTCACAGTCTGTGGGCCCCTTGCATTTAAATCAGGCTCTGATCACTGTCTTGTTTCCTCCTTCTTCCTAAAGACTTTGAAGGGTTTGATTATTTGCTGACCAAACTGGCCTCCATTTAAGTGAGTGTAGGTGCTTTCTTCTAAATACACTTTGTGTGAAAACCATTTCTGACAGCTGTAAATATAACAAAAAAAAATCATAATTCATAAATCAGTAGTAAATACTAATAAACACTACATAGTCCGTGTTTGTTACAAAGTATGCAGGATAATGTGTTTAAAATTAAAAAGGCCTACATTGTTTTCAGTTCAATGCAAGTGCTTCACTTCTAGGTGTGGCAGCCTTTACAGAGTCTCTGTCTCTATTATTTTTAATTAATGTTTTTAATGTTAGTAATTAGTAATGTTAACCCTTAAACTGCCACATACTTGGGGGTTAATGCACCCCCAAACACCAAATACTTTTTTGCTGCACATTTTAAGGAAATGCCACAATTCACCAAGAAAAAGTGAAATTTTAATGGAACGCATTTTTTTCATGCGAAGAGCATCACAATTACTGTAACACTGATCATTTTACACACTGCCAATGAACTGTAAAAACTATTAAAAAAAACTACTGGAACAATATGAATAAGGTGTAACTGACACCATGGATGAAACTCAGTAAATCACTGAGGCAATTGCACTTGAACTGGCTGCACACAAGCACACAGAGGCCAACGCTGATGCTTGCAGGCTACTGTAGTGCAGCGGCTGAATCCCAGGAACCGTGATGCTGCAGTTCTGCCGGGGTGTGGCAGTGGTCATGACCTGACTGCTCAACGAATGTATGGCACTGACTGATCAGCTCCGGCGTGCTAGCAAATTGCACTGGGAACCGACTATAGCTGGTTGCGGCATTCAATGAATTTACGTCTCTGAATATACTTTGCTCCAGTTTGCTGGCAAACTGCATTGGGAACTGGCTATAGCCAGTTGCAGCAATTTAAGGGTTAAGATGTGGCCTCTAGCTTGTTAGTTTACATTTTTTAATTGGAGATGCTGCTGTTAACGGAGACCCACGCATCAGCTCGTCCAAACTGCCTTTCAGACTAGCTGCCTGCTTGATAGATGTCACAGGATGATGTGATGACTACCTGTGTGTATAATATTTGAGAAAGAGACTGATGAACATAACGTGTGCTATATTAAATATTCCCATACTCACCTGGTAGCACTGTGATCACTTCTGCATGGAACTCTATTACATCTTATCAGAGGAGCAACTCAACGGAGGTGGAAAGGGCGAATATCCAGAGCGAGGATAAAATTAAGGTGGAAAGGATTTACACCTGACCTGACTCCATTCAGTGACAAAATGTTCAATTGCTTTTTATAAGTTGTATGAACTGTTACAGCTTATGGCAACACTGACATTTTGGGTTTTGTGTAAAACGGGCTTAAACCTCTTGTTTTGTTTTTCACGCCCCATCATAACCTTTAGATTTGTCAAAAATTTCAATCTTTGGTTTTTGATGGATCTTGCCGTTTTAGGGTCCCCAATACTGAAAACACTGACATCTTGATGATGGGTGTGAGTCACCATTTCTTGAGGATGGTCTAGAGCTAAAATGGCTGGACAGAAAAATACCAAACTCAAAAATTAAGCCTGTTATGAGATGATGATTAGTTTTTGAGCCAAATCATGCAAGAGAAAGAGGCACTCTAGAGGAACCTTCAAATACTGTAATTCTGCAATTAATTATGAATTCTTCCAATCAGTTGCTATCGTAATGACTTACTTTATGATCAGAAAGATGAGCACCAGAGTGGTAAATAATTACTGAAATGTTATAAAATAGTTCGGGTAACTTGGTTCCTAGGGCACAAAGCCTACTGACACTCACATCCAAATTATTTTAATGCAGAATGGGTTTAATCAGATAGAGTGGATAAAGCAAGAGGGAGATTTATGTGAATGAGCAATGAGTGAGAAAGGAAGCACATTACAATTAAAACTAACTGTGTGATCCAGACATTGAAGTGTGGACTGAATTTGTTCGTGTTACTGTCCAGAGAGATAAGTTACATTATCCTGGTTGACTCAGCAACAAAAAGGATTCACTCTGTTACCAATATCTTAATGATGAATCATTCTGAATGCTGGTGACTTCAAACAAGGAAACAAACATCTGTGAGCAACTTCCATTCATGGCCACTACAAGCTGGACATGCTCTATTCATATGTTAATGACTTTAAATATAAACCACTGGTACAATCTGAAGAGGTCTGACCATCTCACTTCCACCTATAAGCCTGTTAGACAGCAGCAGCTTTCTGTTATCCAAGATAGACATTATTTTGTGTGTTTTTGTGTTTATATATATAATATATATATAGTTTATGTAAAATTTTGATTTCCCCATGTTAATAAGTAAGGTATTATATATCGTGACAGATGGCTGGGACGCTGCTATAATGGAATGACCGGGGGAGCGGACATATAGTATATAGGGTGCTACCTCACCCGGAGTGCAAGATGGCAGCCACCCTGCGCTGCGGCAGCGACACGGTTTCCCGCAGGACATAATGGAAACTGGAGTTCTGTAACTCAGCCCTGTTGGGTGCCTTGGGGGCTGCAGAGCCCTACTTTGTGAGGCTTTTGCCACATCTGGGAGTGCTTCCAGCCCTTACTAACGAGCCACCTGGAATACTCCTAGGCGCCGCATAAAAGGAGACGCTTGCCGTCATTCAGGGAGCCAAATTCGGAAGGAGTAGAAGAGGCTGAAGGATCGACAGAGACAGAAAATAAGAAGGAAAGAAAGTGCCATTGTTGTGCTGCACTGAAAGAAAGGGTTTCCCTCTGCAGAAACATAAAACCTGTTTGTTGCTGGACTTGTGCCTGGTGTCTGTCTGTCTGTGTTGGGTTTAGGGAGCTGGTGTTCCCCCTGGTGGCCACACTATCCATCTATATGCAGCCGATCATACTCCAGTTGTCTTTTTCATTATGTTTGGACTTCATCATGCCATATCACACCTGTTAAAAGCAAAAGATGTAAACATCTAAATGCATGTGCGTTTCATTAATGTAGCAGAAACGTCTGTATGTGTAAGTTAACATGAAGGTTTGTACAGCATGTTTATAAATAAAGGAAATACTTAGTCAAGTGCCTGTGTTCCATGGACTCTTCAAACCTTGTAACACTCCAAAGGAGAAGTGCTAGTCATTACTGTGATTAGTTCTGGTTTGTTTACCCTATATTTGTGACCCATACCCATAAGTTTCAGTGGCATTTCTGTGAGCTGATGATGGGCTGTACACCACTACTGGCTGGCAATGAAATTCAGTTAGGGTTGTGCCCTTAGCACATGGAAATCAGATCACACTATGTGCTTTCATGTTGGACCATGTTACAAAACATCCAGACACCTTCAAATTAATGTACACAACAGGAGACATTTATTCACAACCTCTAATGGCCTGAAACCTAACCAAGTGCAATGTATTTTGAATGAAGAATGATTCAGTCAAGTCACATAAACTGCTTATAGTAAGCTGATTCGTAATGCGGAATGTCATTGTATAATTTAAATTTTTTAAATTTATGCAACTGTGCTATTCACTTTTTTATATTTGTGGGTGCAAAGACAAGATAAATGTAACTTTGTGTAGGCTTAGCACCCTCATTGACAAGCTTTAACACCTAAAATACTGATATTGATGACCACTTATGTCAGTTCCTTTCAACACTAAGATTGTCTAACATAGTTTTTTAGTTTTTAATCGAATTGCAAAGGAGGCTCATGATACAAAGTTAATATAGGCAAAAGGGTACAGACAGCATGACTTCAGGATTTTAGAGCAGGGTTTCTAATTATTTGAAAAAAAAAAATTCAAGGCTGCTGGCTTTAATTTTTGTTGCTTTAGGCTGCTAGGTGAGGTTTATGCCTGTTCAGCCAGTTCTGTATTCATTAAATGCTCTCAACACATTATACTGATTGCTAGAGGATGGTTTATCCTGACTGTTTTATTAATTGCATCGGATTCTCTTCATCAGCTCAAATATGGTAACAAAGGAAAGGATGAGGGTGTTAAAGTTTTAGTTTAGTTTATTATTGCTGTATGTACTAATGGGATTTGTTAAACCTACAACTAAACTTCTACATACTGTACCCGATATACCACGCCATGCACATTTTCAACACTTTTCCTTTTTCATTTTTGTACTTGGCATTTAGATTCAAGACTGTTTATTTGAATTTTGTAAAACTGTACATAGGAAATTTTACATGATCTGTCCTCTCAGGTATATGAAACATAGCACAGGTCACCCATATACAATACGTGACAAAATAAGAGCAGGATGATATAAATTCATTAGTGTAAACAAGTCATATGTAATTAATAAAATCAAAAGTACATACAGCAAGAAAGTGCCAAGTTCAGTGTAATGTAATGTTCAGTTCTGTCATTATTATAAGACTATACTGTAGATAATGATATATCAAAAAAGTTATGAACATATGAATGTTCAGTGGAGAAATAAGGTAGTCTGTTGATTACAGAATCTGAGCTTTAATGCAATTAAAAAGAAAGTACTTTACATAATCTACATTATATGGCAAAAGATTTGTGCGCACTTGACCATCACAACTATATGAGCTTGTTGGGCATCCCAATCCAAAACCAAGAGCATTAATATTAAGTTTACCCATGCTTTACATCTACAACAGAGTCCACTCTTGTGGGAAGGCCATGTAACTGTGGGAATTCATGCCCATTCAGCCAAAAGAACATTTGTGAGGTCAGATACCGATGCTGGATGAGAAGACCTGGCTCACAATCGACATTCCACTCCATCCAAAATGTGTTGAATAGGGTTGAGTTCCTCCATACCAAACTCGTCAAACTATATATTTATGGACCTGGCTTTGAACACAGGGCCACAGAACAGAAAAGGGCCTTCACCAAACTGTTGCTACAAAATTAGAAACTCACAATTGTCTTATGTATGCTTTAGCATTAGTAGTACCCTTCACTAGAACCAAAGTGGACATAGCCCAAACCCTGAAAACTGCCCAGGACTTTTATCACTCTTCTCACCAAACCTCACAGTAGGCACTATGCAGTCTAGTAGGGTAGCGTTTAATGTCATACTGCCAGGTAGTGAAGCATGGGTTCATTCACTCCAAGAGAATGTGTTTCCACTGCTCCACAGTCCAATGGTGGCATGCATTTCCCCACTCCAGCCAATGCTGGGCATTGTGCATAGAGGTCTTAGGCTTGTGCTCAGCCATGGAAACCCATTTCATGAAGCTCCTGGTGAACACTCGTCATGCTTATGTTGCTTCCAGAGATAGTCTGGGACTCTGTAGTGATGCAACAGCAGATTTACAATTTTAATGCATTGTGTGTTTCAACACTTGGCAGACCAGCTTTATGAGTTTTAAGTCTACTACTTCGTGGCCGATTTGTTGTTGCTCTAAGACGTGTCTACTTTATAATAACACTTGCAGTTGAACAGGGCAAATTTAGCAGTACAGAAATTTCATCTACTGACTTGTTGTCAAAGGTGTCATCCTATGACAGTGCCAACATTTAAAGTCACTGAGCTCTTCCATACAACCTGATCTACTGCCAATGTTTGTCAATGGAGATTGCATAGCCATGTACTTGATTTTATGCACCTGTTAAAAATATAACACTTGAACTCAATAATTTGGTGGGGCGTCCACATACTTTTTGGCCATATGCTGCAGCTGACACAGTTCTTGTATCACTCACAGAGTAAAAGATAGCTTTTGTATAGCAACTCAAAATAATACATGAGTCATACACAGAGACTTTAAAATAAAAAGCTGTATCATGCAAATTCATTACACACATTTATGGAATTCTTCCACTCAGTACATCCCATGGCAAAGGAACACTGCACCCTGTCCAGGAATTGTTCCTGCCTTGCACTTTGTGCTTGCTGGGATTGCCTCCAGCTTCTCCATGACCTGGTTCAAGATATAGCTGGTTTGAATAAATGGATGGATGGATCAATGAATGAATATTAAAGGGCTGGAGTTGTCACTGAAAGAAGAAGAGAGGAAATACACCTAGAAAACCAGGCCTCTACTCTAGTTAACAGGATTTGGCTTTTACTCAGGTTCTCCTGGCATTTCTTTCCATTGATTGGCCATTGGGCAATACAATTAACAAACCTCATTTGCTCAAAATGTGGTGGGTGGCCACAGCCACTACCTGGCCAGGACACCAGTTTAGTGGAAGGACCCGGGAAAAGGGCATTGGTGAGGCAATACCTCCCCTGGGACACTAGAGGGCAGCCCCTCCAGGAAGGTGTTTGGCACCATGGATTCCCGCAGGGCATGTCGGGAGCTGGAGTTTGGCAAAGCCCTGCTGGGTTCCGTGGGGGCCGCCAGGGGGAACCTCCAGCACATCTGGGAGTGATTCCAGGTAATACTGATGAGCCACCTCACTCCATTGAATGGCCAGAGTTGGGAGAAAAGACAAAGCCTGAGGAAGAGTGAAGGCGGATGGACTGGCAGCAAGAAGGGATTGTATATTGGTATGTTGCGGTGTTGGTGTTTTATGCACATTAAACTGTAAATAAACTGGGGGTTGAGTTTGAACCTGTATCCTGCCTACTTGTGTCCGGGTTAGGGCAGCTATATGCTCCCTGGTATATTGATAATTCACTTATTTCACTTACATGATTTACAAAGTTTTGACCCTCATCTCAAGCTGTCTTGATACTTTGTCTCCACAGTGAGGTTACAGCTATGTGTGGTATTTTAGCATCTATACACATTAGGAGATTCACAGAAAAATCAGTGAAATTAGTCACATTAATCATATTCTATGGCCCCCAGTCATATTACTTCAGAGGAATCCATTACATTTATAATAATTAAAAAAAAACAAGCAACATTCAACATATTTTCCCAACAGAACAGAGAAACAGCCCATTGGAATTGACGTAGCTGTGCAAAATTCAAATAATGTGCATTTTCAGTGCCGTCTTTTCAACACAAAACCACACTGCACAGTACATGCAGCCCTTGCTACTCCCTTGGAACCGCTCTTTTCTGTAGATCAGACATCATATGCACACTTCTGTATGCCATGGAGGGAAGTCCACTGTGCTGTCCTTGAATTACTGAGCAAGGTTTTAGGCTTTCATAAACCAGCAATTGTAAGTTAATTTCTGTGACAATTTGTAACATTTACGTGCACATTTCCCTGCTAGCTTTGAGTCACTAATGTCAGTCACAGCACAGCATGCAAGGATATGGATGGCTGCACTGCTGTGCAGCTTCTTTTGGAACTCTATCCAAGAGATTTACCTTTAGTCATTCTTGCTTTTAGCCAAAGGATGCAAAACATTACATGGTGAAAGGATAATGACACAAGTGGTGCAGTTTATACTCATGCAGTAATACGTATGGCTGCGCGTCCAGTGGAGATGCACCCAAAGAATAAACTAAAGCTTTTGCTACTCATTGGCAAAAGGAAAGACTGACTAAAGGTGCAAAAAATGTATTAATTAAGGTGGAAAAAATATAATTACACAAATACTGCTTTTCATATTGTTATTATTAAAACCAATTTGTCAGTTTTGTGGGTATCCGGAAAATACTGAATTTGGTTTGTGCATTCCTGTGGGTATCTGGCCTTAACTGAAATCTAGTAAACCAGATAGGAGATTCCAAATGAGAAAAACAAAATACTCTGTTGTATTCTTTCAAATACCCAGGATTCATGGCCTCATCTGCAGGCTCGATTCACTGTGACATAATGTATAAAATATTCGCAATGGTATTTCTGTCTCTGAAACATCTTTAGGATGGCGGTGGCCCAGGATTGCCATCACAACTGGGAAAGCAGGCAACACATCTTACACAGCTCAGTTCAATGTTGACATTTGACAATATTTATTCATTTTTTCCTTAGGAAATTATATTGCTAAATCAAATGACAAAGAGACAGAGGCATGGTGAATGATGCATGAAAGTTCATAAACCTCAACACAATTAAACAAATTTGCAAAGGCATACAAAAAGGGACATCTCTGCTTACACTACATAACTGCGTTATATGTAGGCTTGCTTTTCTACAACAGACGTCAGTACCAAAGGACTACTGAATAATGGGCATTTTATTGATTACTGTACTATGTCATTTATGTTTTTTTTTGTGTTCTGTAAACATAAAAGTATTTTGCGCAAGCTATTATGCATACAATGTTAGGTTTTTGATAACTTTACTGACAGCAAGTGCCAAAACATATATTGCCAGTGACCTACAACTATATTGAAAAATGTGTCATGTGCTCAGGTGGCTGTTGTATTGCAACTCTAACAAACAAATAAATTTGTAGCGTCTGGGTTGCATAGCATAAACATTTTTCATTATTTAGGAAGTATAGAAGCAGCTGAATGTCAAGCAAAAAGACTGAAGAGAAAAGAAATCATGATGGGGTTTTGTCTACATTATGGGTTATATCCACTTATTTTTTTAAGGTGTTTTCAGTTTTGTACATAGGTCATTGCATAAAAATACAAACGCTAGGGATGAAAGACGGCACTGAAAGTTCCAAGGACCTCTTCATGTCTTCCTGCAGGTTGTAAAAGTCTTGCCTTTTGCATAACAAACGCTTCCACCGCCATTGGTTAGCTTTCCCAGCTTTGATGTCAATGCACTTAAGCTAGAGCAGCGTTCAGACCACCCATTGCTTGATTTTCATTGCATTATTCATTAAGAGAGTTTGTATGTGCAAATAATGCCTTTCACTTCAGTGAAAGACAAGGTGGGCAAATAATCAAAGCGGTTAACTTAATCTGCTCACTAAATTTAAATCACCAGCTGTACTGAACATTTTTCATAAAGTTAGTGTGAGATGGTGTGTATCTCCTTTCATTTTTTTGATGTTAAAGTCTGTTAATCACCATTTGCATGCCGACAGAGTGGTTAGCATTGCCATCTTGCAGATAAGGGTTCATGTCTTTGATGATGTTGTGACAGTAGATGGCGCTATACCAGCGCTTAACCCGACACAGAGACGCAGGACGCACACTTCTAAAACACAAATGGTTTATTTTTGTTTCTTCACTTGTGGGCAATGTCTTCCCCGTTCACAAGTACACAACACAGTCCAAAGCACAAAACACACCTCTAGACAATAGTTTACTTTGTCCTCTCTTTTCCCTCCTCTCCAGTCCTCCTTGACAAGCTTCGTCTCCCTCCTCCTGACTCTGGCTCACCGAGTAGTGTCTGCTGGCACCTTATATAAGGCACCCGGAAGTGCTCCAGGTGCTCGTTGACCTAATTCTGGCAGCACTTCCGGGAGTGGCAGAAGAACTGCTCTCCAAGGCTCAGCTGCAGCACCCCCTGGTGACGCCCCTGGATCCCAACAGGGCTGTATCCAAAACCATCTCCCATGAAGCCCTGCAGGAGTCTGAGGCACTGCTGCAACCCATGGGGGCTGCCATCTCGCGTCAACGGAGGAGATACCGCCCTGACCAGGCGCACTCCCCAGATTCTTCCAGCGAAGAGGTGTCCCAGCCGGGTAAGGATCCCGGCCATCTGTGACAATGTTTATGTTCTGTTTGCCCATTCCCATCTTAATCAAATGCAATTCTTCCATACCCCAAAACCATAAAAAGGTAGGTTAACCAGCAACTCCAAATTGTCTTTTTTACTGGATAACCACCTGAACTGTGAAAGAAACATGATCTTAGCTATCAAGCAACAGGCTAACCTCTCCTTAGGCCCACTTGGAGTTGGCTATGTAGCCACAATTGTGACAGGTAATGAAGACAATGGATACTCAGGGTAAAAACCACAAAAAAAAACATTGAATATGGCATTGTAATGGAAAAAGACTGCAGTTAATCATAATGGGAAGTAAATGAATGATTTGTGCATTTTTTTTTTAAACATTAGCCTTACTGTCACTGCATTTACTTATTTGTCAGATGCCTTTATCCAAAGCGACTTACACCATTTGCGATACAAGTTTTTACATTTTCTTTGGTTTTCCACTTGGAGAACAGGCAGGTTGAGTGACTTGCTCAGGGTCACACAGTGACAGTAGTTCAAACCCACAACCTCACACACTGCCTGTCTATGCACTGGATGCCAGTATAAAGGGGAAAGAGCTAGTAGTTTTCATTTTAAGATGACCATTTCACATGCTTAATTTCAAGATGATTATTGGCATTTTGGAGTGGCTGGAATTATAAAATGCTCAATTTGTTAACACCATTAAGCAAATCAGTCAATGAGTGTGGGTTTTCAGTTAAAGGGAGTCTATACAAGTAAATAATCTATTAAAGACACCTAATTTGAAGAGTTTCAACATCATAGGTGGAGTGTCAGTGGAGTTTTTGCCTGTGCCAATACAACAGTAAAGAACAAATATCAGTACTCCAGTATTATCAGTTGGGCCCTAATGAAAATCTTGAGGCTTTCTGATTTGAAGCAGCGTTCACAGGTTTTATTAGATTAATTTCAAGTTGATGGCAGATCCATCAAACCAATTTCCAGTCATGTGCTGTCCAAAATAAATACTTGTGTTGTTGTTTATGAACGTTGCAAAAAATGCTTTGCATAAAGACAATTTGTGACAGCCAACATATACAAAATATTAGGCAATTGCTAGTTTTATTTTTTTTCCCTTTTAAGAGACACATGTCAGAAGCATTAAAGTCACAATGATCTTTCACCAAAGCCAAAACAAGACCTCAAAGTTAGAAAACATATGCAACCCAAAACCAGAAAATCACACTTTATTTTATTTTTTAATTTCATTTTTTAAGTTACTACATTAGGATGCTTCACTGCTTCCGATTTCTTCTTTTAAAATAAAATCATGCCAATGTTACCTGCTGGACTGGTATGCACCAAGTTCTCTGGCAAAGCACTATGCCCGTGGCCACAAAATGTAAGTACATACTGAAACAAATGAAAGGTTGCAAAAAAGAAAAAAAATACTAACATTCAATAATCTGTCAAAATGAACTGTACAGAAGTCAAATGCATTCTTAACACCTCGCACTTTAGCTTGTTCTTAAAGGGAAAAGCACACGAGAGGTTTCTAGGCTGCTTGCACCCTCCCTGGCACAACCAGAGCCCAGACATTCCAAGCCAGATGTCTTTGGTGTTATCTTTTGACCTGGAATTTGTTCACTGGCCTCCTATCAGTCCCTTATGGCTTATCCGTCTGTATTGGAACATCAGGAAGCTTTAACCTAAAGTGGGTAGCATTCTATTTGCTTTAAAAAGGAAGCCACAAATTTTCAGTTTTATCTTTTCCACCATCCTCAAGTTACCAGGGGGGATACTCCATACTTCTTCACATGATAGCACTCTCTTGTTTAGGAGGTCTTGGATGATTTACTTTTGTGGAGCACTTACAAGACAGCATTTACCACCAACAAATGTCCACTGTCTAGCCACACTGTTGTGCTGTGATCGACCGTGTGTTGTGTCTCTTTTGGAATTGTCCCAAGCTGGGGGTCATTTTGTTGGCACTTTTGTACCTGGCAGTGTCATGCCACTTAGAATATACAATAAATACAATTACAGTGGGGGACAAGCACTTACTGTAAATTAAACAAATCTTTGCCTTTAGACAAGGAGGGTCAAAGTACTAGGTATAAACTGAACCTCCATAATGTACTTGCTATTTTATAGTCCCCTCTCCAGACTGTTATTCATCTTTCTTTCCATTGCATATGTTTTTAATTTTGTCTTTACTACTGCAAGGAAAAATGTTTAGGCTGTAGAGCAATGCCACAGACCACAAACTACAGATTAAATGTAATATTATACTTAAATCATTAACAGTTTGCTTTTTAGTTATAATGATTATTTAGTGGTTATTGAGTTAATTAATAAAATTTGTTCCCTAACTTTAGGTTTGACGAAATAAAGTCTTACACTTTTTGAAAATACATCCTTGCTAAGCTTCAGACAGGCACTACATTATACTACATGCAAAAACCTCACATTAAAATATAAAAATGTTTGGATCAAGTTTTTAATTACCCCCCCCCCCCCCCCCCTTCATGTAAACACAGTACAATGCAGGAATGTGGCTTTTCAGGGAAAAGCCAGGCATATTCCACAAGGTGCACTAAATGCTTGTTGATATGTTAATGGCAGTGTTGACATCAGCTATAATCCATTACAAATATACAGTGCTAATTTGTAGTATTGCTGATTTATGCCTATGGCTACTTTGGTGTACCATGCTTCCTTTCACCTTTAATGCATACTACCATGGCCAATAATGGAAACACAGAAATTCCATACTGACTGTGCTTTAGTCCATTATAGGAAGTAAACTGGCTAATTTGACACTATGTCTTTTGAAATTCTGCAGAGGAAGCTACATAAATACGTAAAAGCAAACAGAACTGAACTGGAGGCCAAGTAACGGAAAGCAGTTCTGATATTCACTATTGTACTGTGTCAGAAATTTGTTTTATCTTTGAACTTAGATGCATCAGAAAATTGTATCAAAATTATTTAAATAAGCTGGTCATACAAATAATTTCCTTGGCACCTTTTTGAATTTGACTTGTACTGAATTGTATGAAATGCATATCACTCTTTATCTACTGTATATTCACACCAAAAAATAGCTTTTTTCTTTAGAATTTTGTCACATTTGCTCAAAATTTACTTTACAAAAATAAATTTACTATGTATATTTATCTTGTCAAAAAGTGTGAAATATATTAGAGCATGGTCACTTAGTCTTGCTGAGTCAGACTATATACAGCATACTTGTAGAGAAAAACAATGAGTGAATTTTGCTTAAAACTGGGTGGGAACAAATAGACAGCTCACTGAGTGCCACCACATTTCTAAATCAATCCAACGCTTTGTGAAGTTGGCACTAAAATTAGGGGCGATGATTTTAAACTGCAAAAATCAATGGTGTGCTTATTAACCTGATCCATCTGATTACAATAAACTGTACAGCCAAAAAATCTCCTATAAAGACCTTAAACATATAAATGTGTGGTGTATCTGCAGAGTTTGCATTGGATGTGTTAACAAACAGAGCCTGTTACAAGGAAAAACCTTTCTGTAACATCAGATTATAGATTGTCATTTGAAGACATCACTGGAGTAGTGGTAAAACTAAATCATGCATTATCACAGATGCTGGGTCTACTCTGTTTCTCGGTTACGACAATAGTGTAGGAGTTGATGCAAGACTGAAAGAACTGGCAACTTTGTTTGTGAAATTTTGAATTGCTAAATATGCATTCAAAGTAAATAATGTGTCAGACCCCACCAAAAGGACTGCCATTAACAGAGTTGATAATGAAGAGCCTAAGGAGATGCAGACTTCAGTACTCAAAAACACCCAAATCAACAAGTCTACCTAGCATCACCAATAAAAGCATGGATGAGGCTGTGCAACATCTACTTTCTGACTACATGTCTAAACAAATACTTAAAGTAAGTTAATATTACTGTGGGCATCTTGTTTTTATTTGCAGGCTCCTCTATTTTTTGGTATAGTTGCTAGGGAAAACTATTTAGACATGCGTGGTAACTGCTGAAAATCGACAGTATAAAAAGTTAGTGGCATGCCATTCCAAATTATCCAAAATTCTCCAATATTAGCTTTATGTTCATGTTTGCAGGGTGTTCCTGATAAAAGTCTTTGCTTAGATATAACGACTACAGGTTTAGGGTTTTATGATTTTGTTAGACCTCATATACAGTATATAGTAAAGAGCTTTCTGGTTAACGACTGTAGCTGTTTTCTGAGTTACATTTCTTCATTTGGTTCCCAATTAAAATCCTACATGGTTTTTTTTTTAGAATTGTTTGCTTGCTCATGTTATAAAACAAAACTAATTAGTTTCCCATTTGCCAAATTATACCCCCTGAGGACAAATAAACTATCAACAAATTTTTTTTTCTTCAACAAACATAGAGAAAATCCTAACCTTGTATTAATTGTGATTAATGGCCAAAAATGCATACAAGAGTCCAATATTGCCACAAAATCACAAATCCGATTGTTTCACTATACTGTAGCAATACTGACTTTTTTTTTTTTGAGTGAAGATAAAACTACTGAAATAGAAATTTAGGGGTGCATGCATCTAAGACTTCTTAATTCTTTTTGAATTCTTCCTTCTAACTTCTCAGTAATCCATATTATGTATCCTGGTTTGCTTATGTGTTTCCCAACCCACACAATATTTAGTCTCTCCAATCTTGTGTTCCATGACACCTTTATTTGAAAATAAACGGTCCCTAGAATTTTTCAGGAAATAGTGAAACATCTCTTTAAAAAATTTCTTTTACACACTTGTTCGGCTACAACCAAGATTAGTTATTTTATTTCTGAAGGAAAAAGAGCCCTCATTCATTAACACTGCCTTGATATTTAACAAGTGACACATTTTCTTATAATTGAGGATGGAAATTTTATAGATGTTCTTTATTCCCATAATACCAGCATAGGCCTTGAGATATGCATTTCTTTCATTCTTCATTACTCAAACAAGGATGCCTGATGTGCGTTGGCTTCACCTAAACTTTGACAGGATCAGGTAGTGAAGCGTAACACAAAAAAAGGGTGAGTGTTAAACTGAAAGAATTCAGCCCACTGAAATTCATTATCTGCAGTCAACCTACAGCTCACTGTTGTCTTACAAATGAACATGTGTGGAATCAGAACTTAATAAATTAATTCCAAAATATAGTTTGTGAGGTTTCATTTGATTTCAGAAGGCTATGAATAATTGTCAGACCAATACTGGGAAAAGAACCAATTAAATTAAAAGTCTAAAATAGTGTAAACTGTCCTAATTTGGGGTGTTCATAAGTAATGTAATGATTTACTTTGTAAGGCAGAAGTACATAATAAAAAGGAATAGTTGCATCCTGTATTTAAAATATTAAAATGTGTGGATCAATTGAAACGTTTAAAGTCTAAATATTCTCAATTGTAATATAAATTTGTTGTTTTTCACAGTCTGATAGATGGTAATAGAGGGGTTGATCCCTAGTAAAGGATTAAAAATAACATCATATTCATAATCACTGACCTTGAAATAGTCTGAACCTGTGCGTAACAAACTCAGTCCTGGGGACCCACTGTGACTGCAGGTTTTTATTCCAACCAAATTCACAAAGAGTGATAATAACTGATCGCATTTAATTAACTGGTCTTTTTTTCTCTTCTCTTACTCTATTCGGAAAGTACAGCAATGTGATTTTTACATTTATAAGATATTTAGAAATGTTTCTAATTTTGCCATAGCTTTAAATGCTTAACTCGCTTTTGCTGTTTTCCTATTTTGCCCTGTTTCTGATTAGTTTGCCCCCATCATTGTATCCAAACAATCACAAATAAAAACAAGCAGAGCAGACATCCAGGCAAACAACACTAAATGATGAATGGTTGTAACTACTTAAGCATCATTAGTAAACTAATTAGTAAATAATGGATTAAATAATCAGAATACCTGGATAAGCAAAATGAAAATCAGGATGAAAACATTGTTAAAAAGTAAAATTATTCTGATATATCTGCTTAATATTTTTTAATAAAAAAAATGACCAAACTTAATTTCTTACCAAACAATGTAATTTCTACAGTGACCCCAAAACTGGGAAATAACGGCTCCCTTAATTAGGCTAGGAGTCCAAATAAAAGAAGGAGCTGGTTGGAACAAAAACCACCAGCCAATGTGGGGTCACCTGGACTGAGTTTGAGAACCACTGGTAAATGATACCCAATATGGTTTTGTTTGAAATTTGTCATTTTTAACATTCTGAGGGTAGCTCTTAGAGGGCTAGGAACACCCATAAAGAATCAGATATAAAACATGTTCGAGATTATCGGGGAGAGTCACGTGATGCTTCACAGTGATGGCTGGCTAGGGCTCAAGCTCCGGTTACCCACCCAAACCAACCCAATAGAGCTCACTATTCGACCTTGTCTCCCACCTTACTTTAATATTTAACCAACTGAGTGTGCCATTTTACTTAGTTACCAAGAACAAATGTATTATACAGGCCAAAGACCCCATTCCTTGGTGTTGAACTTGACAAAGAAGCCACAGCATCCCCCATCTGAATCCAGTAATATTACGGACGCCTAAAGGGACTCGATGAGATATTTCCTCGAACACACCACCACTCTGAATATACTACACTGCAGACCAACTTCACTGAGACACAGAAAGAGCTGAAAGCTATTAAAGAGGAGCAGGAGAAATTGATTAATGATGTACAGATTCTACAGTCAACTGCATCCAGTCACAACTCCATAAAGAAGTTAATGACTTGAAAGTTAAACTGGTCGATCAAGAAGACAGGGCTTGAAGAGAAAATTTAAGAATTGTCAGATGTAAAGGGTCCAAGGAGTACAATATGATCTATTTTCTCTCCCAAATATGGCAAAAGTGGTTCCCAAACCTCTCGAACTTTGCTCCTGAGATCATGCAGACTCACCTTGTGTACACCAGCTGTGCGGAAGCTGCCAGCCCTCAATCTCTTATAATATCTGAGGTTTTCAGACCACCGACTAATTCTGAAGGAGGCAGGTCATGTATAAAATATCAGCTTTGAAGGCTCACGGATCAGCTTTTTCCCAGATTTCATTTTGTTTACTGTGCAAAGCAGGAAGGCCATGTTGCCAGTTGCTCAGCCATATTTGCACTATCCCACAAAATTAAAAATAAGTCTCTGTGCAGTGCATCACTTTTTTGATTCACCCTCTGAAGCACTTACAGCAACTGACAATTTCATTTCAACTGGCACTGTTTTTATTCTGCACATCGTTAATCAAGTTCAACTTCAAGTAACAGCCATGAAGTGGTGTTATTCAGGTGTCTGACTTAACAAAAAAATTATTGACTAGAACCAACTGTCCTTTATATTTTTATATGATGTTGGTGTTATGCACTATTAACATTCACTGGTGTGAAATTGGATGACTTTTTGCATAGTTTATCTTTTTGATGGGTTCGGGGTAGCGAGTGTGCATGGGCATCTACAGCATCTCCGCGGATGTAGCAGTTAATCGTCTCCCTCGATTATTTTGTTCGTCTTTTTTGTTCTCCACATCACGCATACTATTTCAAGATATATTTTACTCCTTTTCACTAATTATGTGGGCGAGGGTGGTTTTTGGGCCTCACTACTTATTCTTGCTTTCATGTACTTTTTTACTACTTGCCTGGGAGGTCTCTTGCCAGGGGTAGCTTGTGGATTAGTCGAGGATGTGATGTTTGGGACCTGGGGGTGGTTTGGGACCTCACTGCTTGCTCTTGTTTTTATGTGGTTACTTATTGTTGGCATCTAGCTGTTAGGGGTAGTTGGTCAGGGCTGGTGTGGGAGAGAGCCTAAGCTTGGGAGATTTTTGTTTTTTATGTCTGACAGTATCAATCATCAGACAACAGCTTACTGATACTTTCTTTTCCTGTCGTTTCGCTGTATCTCCTGTCAGTCTCTTTTCTTAGTCAAATTATGACAAGCTTAACATTTTGTGGAATGACAGGTCCTTTAACTCAGGTCAGCAGTACTCATGTTGCTTTGATCTCCTCCAGCATATTTATGTGGACAAGGCCTTAATTTAGGAATCGTACCTGTGGCCACAGATGTCTCACATTGTAACAATAAGCATCACAGGGTTGCGTTCTCTTCCTCTGCTCACTCTGAAAGGTGAGGTGTGGTGTTCTTATTTTATGGCACCATAGCGTACAAATTAAGGAGTTGGAATTGGGTGGCGACGACATAGGTGGATTTTGTTACTTGAAGGCCGAGCTGGGAGGTCATAAATTGCACTTCGTTTCTGCCTATGGTTATACCCTGTATCACCACTCCTTTTTCCTGACCTCATTAACTCTTTTTAAATTCTCTGACTGTGAACTTCTGGTTAGCATTGACACAGACATGAAGCTAAATCCATTGTTAGACAAATCCCCTTCACCTGTTGGCAAGCACATGCCTCATTCTACATATTCTTTATGGAATTTTACTGCCAATCTTAATTTAACAGCTTCATTTCAGTTACGTAATCCTTCAGTCAGAGAATTTTTTTGTCTTCTTGTTGCAATTCGCAATCTTGTAATGATTATATTTTCATATCATGTAACCTTTCTTTGTTGGTTTCAGATGCCTCACTGTTCTCAGGTGCTATATCGGACCACAACTTTAATCATTTGCAGTTGAATCTTCCATTTTTAACATCTCATGCCCAAAGGTGGAAATTCAACATGTCTCTTCTGAAAAACAAATCGTTTTGCAAACAACTTGCTGTCAAAATAGATGAGTTGAATGAGATGAATATTGGCTCTGTAGATAATGCAGGTCACCTCGAAGGCAATTAAAGTTTTTAATCTGGGCTTTACTATCTGCTGTTCCTCACATTTGGCATGCACTAAACTAAAATGAATTAAGGACCTTGAGTCTAAACTGTCATCCTTAGAAAGAGTACGATCCCTTGTGGTTAACAGAGACTGCAAACTTCTGATTGCTAACACCAGAACTGAACTTAATTTAAAGATCTGAATTCTTAATCCATCATACTAGGGCCTGCTATTATGTCTCTGGGGCCAGGCCAAGCAGACATCTTGGTGTGAGAGAGAGAGATAGAGAGGGAAAGAGAGAGAGGTTAGGAGCATGCGCTGATACAGCGCATTGCCACACCCACCACATGATACATCAAGTCAGGATCCCAGATTAGTGCAGCCATGCAATGGGTGACACCTCAGCACCTCACTACTTCAGGTGGAATGGAATAGCGGGAGGAATAAAAAAAATCCTCCTTTGCATCCATACCTTCTAGCCACACAAAATTTGGCTTGGTTTCAAATGATCCCCAGATAATAAATTACGAATTCTTAGATTACTGCTCTAAACTATTTTGACAACTCTAGTATTTCTTCCTCAGATATCAAATCCTTCCTTAATACCCTTCTATTCTCCTGTCTCACCAAGGAAGAGGCTTCTCTTCTAGATGCTTCTATCTCACTGGCCGAACTTAAAGAGATACTAGACTCAATGAACACAGACAAGGCCCCAGGGTTGGATGGGGTCCCACCTGAGGTATTGTCTGCATTCTGGAAACATTTATGCCCTCCCCTCTTTGAAGTGATTAATGAAACCATTTAAGCCCAATTATTAACACTGCAGTTATTACTCTGGCTTTAAAGCAAGGTAAAGACCCTACTCAGTGTCAGAGTTAGAGACTTCTCTTTCTCATTAACTCAGATATAAAACTATTAGCAAAAGTTCTGGCCAGACACTTACAGAAAGCCATTACCATATGAATTCATTCTGATCCGTGTAATTCCATACAGTCACCATTAGCCTATGATAACATGAGAAGACTTCTGCCTGCCATAGTTTCAGTTCCCTCCCTTTCTAGTCCTGATGTGCTTCTTTATCTTGATGCAGAGAAAGCTTTTGACCACATGGATTGGCAATTCTTATGGCTAGTCATGGACAGAATGGGCTTAGGTCCAAGGTTTGTAAATCTGTTGAAGACTCTTTATACTTCTCATTCTGCAGTTCTCCTGTTTAATTCAAATATCTCACATCCCTTCTCCATTGGTAGGGAAGCTAAGCAAGGCTGTCCTTTGTTGCCCTTACTCTTTAACTTGTATCTTGAACCACTCGCAATTTCCATCTATCACTCCCAGCTTCTAACTCCCATTACAGTTTCAAAGTCTAGTCATATAATATCTTTATATGCTGATGATATTCTTCTCTACCTAGGTAATGCCTCATCTGATATGCCTTGAATGGTAGAACTGTTCAGGTCTTTCAAAGCCCCGTCCAGTGTGGAACATGACTCGGACACAGACAGGCAGACACGTTTAAATCACCCCACACACGTTTATTATACATATCCATATTTGTAGAAAGTGCTCACAGTTCCCAAGTTCACAAAGTCCTGGCCAACACACAATGCCTTCACTCATCAGGCCGCCTCTTTGCCTCCTCCCAGACCTCGTCCGTCTTCCACCCGACTCAAGTCATCGAATGGAGGGAGGCGGCCCCTTTTATACACATCCGGATGTGCTCCAAGTGTCTTCCGATGAGCTTCTACCGGCACTCCCCAGTGTGGCAAAAGTACTGGCTCCACACCCAGAAGCACTCCGGGTGTCCCTGCTTGTCTTCCCCCCAGCACTTCCGGGTGTGGCGGATGTGCTGAGGTCCAGGGCTGCAAAGGCATTGGGGCGCCCCCTGGCGGTGACCATGGACCCCTACAGGGTTGAGCTTCAAAGCCCTGTACCCGTGGTCCCCATAGGTACCAGGGCGGTCGCCCCCAAGGGGTCTGGGGAAGGCGTAAGCCCTCTTCCAGTCCTCCGGGGCATTCCGGCCGGGTTGCCCCCCCAGCCACTTGCGACACCAGTTACAAATTTAATTGGTCCAAATCTTCTCTCTTGCTCCTTAATGATATGCGCTGTCAATTTTCCCTACCATCTGTCATCCCTGTATCTAGTAGTGTAAGACATTTGTGAGTTGATACTAGTGCTCAATTTCTGACATATCATGTAACAACTATCACCACATCTTTGCTGATGCGAAAGACTCCATTAACAACTGGTCATTATAAAAATGAATATTGTATCCCGTTTCAACTTCATTAACTATGCTGCCACTTCCCTCTCATACTAAATACTGGTCTGAAGTCAGGTCACTGATTTCAAGGTTCCTGTGGAATGGTAAGAGACCAAACCTTAAACGTTCAACCCTGGTTAGAGATAGACTGAGTGCGGGTGTATCACTGCCTGATCTGGAACTATACCAATGGGCTTTCATCCTCTGTCTTATTTGATTATGGCTGTTTCCTCCTAGTCATTCTCTAACTACCCCCAGGGCTCCCTATAGAATCCTCCCTTGCTTTCCCATTCTCTCTTCAGGGTGTTCTGTTTACCCCGTATAAATGTCTAATTCCTCCAAACTTTCCTTGGGGCCTATCTTGTCATATTCCAATAACATCTGTCACCATGTGGAAAAGTTACTTGCACCTTCTGGAAAATGGCACTCTCTCACCCCTACATTTCATAACCCTGCTCTCTTAATAGGTGGCCAGCCCTGTGTATTTCCTCCTTGGCAGCATACGGGAATCATCGTGTTGGGGGAATCTGTTTAATAGTTCAGTACTTATGACATTCCAGTCTTTACAAGCACATTTTAAATTCCTTGTAGTTTTTTTCTATTTACGACTTCAGTCAGTGCTCAGAACATGTGGGTTTTCTCTGATTGCTGCCCTACTAAATCACACATTGCGCTCTCTGTTTCGGTTTCTCTCCCAAAAACAAACTTCTCTCTACCATTTTCTCTTTACTTTGCAAAGCATTTTGTAAGCCTCTGCCCTTGATTTCTCTTTGGTCCAGCGACTTTTCTCCTCTCTCTTCATCCCTCTCATGGGACACTGTTTTCTTCAATGTAAGGTTTTGTTCTAGACATCCAAATTTTCAGCACATTCAGTTAAAAATTCTTCACAGACTTTATCCAGCTCCCTGTAAGCAGCATCTGATGGCCCTCACTACTGATCCTCTCTGCCATTTATGTTCCCTCAGTTTACCTAGCACTTTACTCCACATGTTCTGCCACTGTCCCCCTGTTTTTTCCTTTTGGACGAAAGTTTATCACCTACTGTCTTTTCTTTCTTGCAACATTCCTCTGTTGCCTCAGATCTTTCTTTTAGACCTTTCATTGCTTCTGCTTTAACTCGCTGAACGCAAGTTTTGTTTGGTATCCTGGCAGCCAAATTATTGCCTCCCACTGGAAGACAACTGAACGGGATACTGTTGACAATTGGCAGTCCTCCTTCTATAACTTAATACATTTGGAGTTGTCTGCAGTGTGGATTAACGGTGCTTCAAAAATCTAATTGAAACTTGGTCTGCTGCTGCTCAATTATGTAAATTTTAGTTTATAATGCCCTGACTTTTTCCTTTTGTTGCACAATTCTTTAGCTCGATTTTTCTCTTCACTGTCAACTGGATTCTCTCAAAAAAAAAAAAATAAATAAAAATAATGTATATATTTTTATTTTACCCCTTGGCTCAGGCTGGGTGAGAGAGGGATGGTTTAGCATGTTCGCTTTTTGTCTTTGTTTAATAAAAAGTTGATCGCAAAAAAACTGCATAAAAGACACTCTACCTGCCTATTACTGATGCCCATTTTTTCAAAGTTTTGTGGGAAAAGAATAACTTTGATCCCTTATATCATGGTAGGGACTGAAAACCTGGGGTCAGTTGACATAGCATGTATGTATCTACTGATCATTTTTGCTGAAGACACCTATTTGTTTACTTTTCATAATAAGGGTGTAATTTCATGTACAAAATATGGTCTAATAATGGGCTACAAATTAGGGTTTTGCCTAATTTTCCAAATATAGGCGAGGATTTCGAAAAGCTTAACAAAAGACAGCAAAGTGCATCAAACTTATATCATATATGGGTTTTTCTCGTACTGATGAGTTAGGAGGCACTGAACAAGAAAAATAAAATAAAAAGTGATTTAAAAAGTGATAAGTAATTCTTTATGAACACAATTAAAGACTCAAACATTCCCCTGCCCAGAGTCTATGAGGGTTTATTTCTGGTTACTCCTTTTTCTCTCCCCAATGTAAAAGATAGACAAACTTATTAGCATACATATTAGCATTTAATTTTAAATAAACTTCAGATGAGTGTGAATGAGTGTGTCTGTTCATGTGTGTGCCCTCTGATGGACTGGCGTTAATTCAAGAGTTTTTTCTGTGTCTTGTGGTAAAATCCACCTAACGTGCATGTCTTTGGAGTATAAGAGAGGTGAACACCTACGCAGACATAAGAACGCAATTTAAACCATGACCTTTGGAAATATGATATAGCAGCACAAACTACTTCCCAACAAAATAATATATTCCATAATTCCTTAAAATAATTTAATAAATGCTTCTAAAGTTTTCCCTGTAAAGGAGAGTGGCTAAGTTATTTAAAGGGAAGGGAATTTAATGAAGAGATGGAGATTGCACTTTGAACAGTCTTCTGATGCAGAGGCCAAAGAAAGTGGGATTGCCTCATTTCAGTCAGTCTGACTCATAGTCTGAGATCTCAGTTAAAAAATCTGTTCTCACTTTAGTGACATTACAATGACTCGATCAATGCCTAGATTAAGGAAAAAATAACTATAGCAACCTCGCCTTATTTCTCTAAAATCATTTTTTTCTGGAATTTTTATGGATTGTTATGATATTAGAGTAATGTATGGTTTCCTGCTATTGTTCTGTTTTTAATTCAAATTCTAATATTTAAGCTACAGGACTGCCTTGGCTGGGAGTCTGCAAATGTCAGTTTGCGATCACCAGGAATTCACCCCTCCAGTAAATAAACACTTTAGAGCAGTCTGTTTATTAGCAACACTTCCAAACACTGAATATTTTTAAACTTGATGTTTGGGTGAAAGAAAAACCAATGCCTATATATCCTTCTGTGCTGTTAATAGTTAGTTAATTAATAGCACAGCCACAGGAAGTAACAGTGTGCTAATTCAGGATGTTCAGGCTAAGCTGTGACTTTATATAGGGCAGAGTATGAACAGCATTAACAATAGAATTCTAATTTAAATTTGTGTCATTGCTATAAACAGACAAAAAAAATATTTTTACATAGTTGTACTTTATAATGTTTAGTAGGTTGCAGAGTCTTATAATATTCTTATTTGTGCAGTTAATTAATCTACATGAAAAAATTAGTTTATCCATGGAGTGTCTGGTTAATATTTAGAAATAATTCTGAATGTTTGATTATTATAGAATTTTAAAATATAAACAAGATTATCTTACAGTGAAAAGTACATTCAGGCGATAAGAACACTAAAAGCTTTTACCCTTTCAATCTAGGTCCCAAGCAGTAAGGAGATCCAATAGTACTAAAATTTCCCATTAGACGGCGAAACTGTCAAATCCGGCTAGTGACAAGAGAAAACAGAGACTCTTTATATATATATATATCTATATATTATAATATATATAGATATATATTATATATATATATATATATATATATATATATATATATATATATCCATCCATCCATCCATTGTCTCCCGCTTATCCGAGGTCGGGTCGCGGGGGCAGCAGCTTGAGCAGAGATGCCCAGACTTCCCTCTCCCCGGCCACTTCTTCTAGCTCTTCCGGGAGAATCCCAAGGCGTTCCCAGGCCAGTCGAGAGACATAGTCCCTCCAGCGTGTCCTGGGTCTTCCCCGGGGCCTCCTCCCGGTTGGACGTGCCCGGAACACCTCACCAGGGAGGCGTCCAGGAGGCATCCTGATCAGATGCCCGAGCCACCTCATCTGACTCCTCTCGATGCGGAGGAGCAGCAGCTCTACTCTGAGCCCCTCCCGGATGACTGAACTTCTCACCCTATCTTTAAGGGAAAGCCCAGACACCCTGCGGAGGAAACTCATTTCAGCCGCTTGTATTCGCGATCTCGTTCTTTCGGTCACTACCCATAGCTCATGACCATAGGTGAGGGTAGGAACATAGATCGACTGGTAAATTGAGAGCTTCGCCTTGCGGCTCAGCTCCTTTTTCACCACGACAGACCGATGCAATGCCCGCATTACTGCGGATGCCGCACCGATCCGCCTGTCGATCTCACGCTCCATTCTTCCCTCACTCGTGAACAAGACCCCGAGATACTTGATCTCCTCCACTTGGGGCAGGATCTCGCTACCAACCCTGAGAGGGCACTCCACCCTTTTCCGGCTGAGGACCATGGTCTCGGATTTGGAGGTGCTGATTCTCATCCCAGCCGCTTCACACTCGGCTGCGAACCGATCCAGAGAGAGCTGAAGATCACGGCCTGATGAAGCAAACGGGACAACATCATCTGCAAAAAGCAGTGACCCAATCCTGAGCCCACCAAACCGGACCCCCTCAACACCCTGGCTGCGCCTAGAAATTCTGTCCATAAAAGTTATGAACAGAATCGGTGACAAAGGGCAGCCCTGGCGGAGTCCAACTCTCACTGGAAACGGGTTCGACTTACTGCCGGCAATGCGGACCAAGCTCTGGCACCGATCGTACAGGGACTGAACAGCCCTTATCAGGGGGGGCCGGTACCCCATACTCTCGGAGTACCCCCCACAGGATTCCCCGAGGGACACGGTCGAATGCCTTTTCTAAGTCCACAAAACACATGTAGACTGGTTGGGCAAACTCCCATGCACCCTCCAGGACCCTGCTAAGGGTATAGAGCTGGTCCACTGTTCCGCGACCAGGACGAAAACCACACTGTTCCTCCTGAATTTATATATATATAAATTATGAGGGGCCGTTCAGGAAAAAAAGGTTGGTTCAGATATATATATCGGTTTGGATACATTGGTTTTAATACATCCATTCAGATATATATATCGGTTCAGATATATACATTGGTTGGGATACATTTGTTGAGATATATACATCGGTTTGAATACATCCGTTCAGATATATGCATTGGTTTAGATACATTGGTTGACATATATATAAATTGGTTTGCATTGATCCGTTCTGATATATATACATCGCTTTGAATACATCCGTTCAAATATATACATTGGTTCAGATATATATATATTGGTTGATATACATTGGTTTAGATATATACATCGGTTCAGATACATCCGTTCAGATATATATACTGTATATTGGTTCAGATATATACATCGGTTGGGATTTACGGGCAGGCACTATGCGGCCACCCAAGTTTAGCATCTCCCTTTCGCTTCATCATTGCTTCAATATTGTTGTCATTATTGCATGTATTTTATACAAGTAGCATATGCCTGTCTGTCACGTTTTGTTTCATAAGCCGTTTTGGCATGTGTGTGGTTTTGTCAGTTTTACCATAAAAACAGTTAAACACCCACCATTTGTGAAGCAGGGATATTCTGATCATTCTGATCACTGATAAACATTAAGAAACAGCGATATTCCAGCATTTTCCTCCATAACAGGACTAATGTCCTTGCTGAAACAGATAGCCCTTTAATGAAATGCTGTCAATATGGAATAACAGAAATCACCGGGCGGCTTTCGGTCAATGATAAACCAGCGTCTCTTGATGATCGCCCCTGACACATACACTTAATCAGTAGTGTGTGCGACCCACGATTTGTGAGTTTGAGTGTGTGTGTGTGTGCGTGTACGTGCGTGTGTACATGTGCATGTGTGTCGTTTTGTCAGTTTTACTATAAAAATAGTTAAACACCCGTTACTTGTGAAGCAGGGATATTCTGATCATTCTGATCCCTGATCACTGATAAACATTAAGAAACAGTGCTATTGCAGTGTTTTCCTCAATAACATCCTTTAAGCAAATGGGAGTAAGTTCCTTGCTGAAGCAGATCGCCCTTTAATGAAATGCTTGCAATACGGAATAACAGATATCACAGGGCGGCTTTCGGTCAATGATAAACCAGCGTCTCATGAGGTGAAAAAATGGGACATACTGCGGCTGCGATCAGTGCTTTCCGGTAACTCGGCTTTTGAGAAGATTCTGTCATGGGAGGGACAAGAGGGAGTGAGTGAGGCGGGTGCATTGAGCCAGGGCGGGATGGAGCGGGGCGAGGAGGCGGGTATCTGTGCGAGTGTTTTAAATAATGAAAAGAAAAAAAGAGCTTTGAAATCGAGGACCCCCCCAACCAAGACGGCGTACTAAACAAAACGTGACAGACAGGCATATGCTACTTGTATAAAATATGCACAATAATGACAACAGTGTTGAAGCAATGATAAAGCGAAAGGGAGATGCTAAACTTGGGTGGCCGCATTGTGCCTGCCTGTAAATCCCAACCAAAGTATATATCTGAACGGATCTATGCAAACCAATATTTATATATATCTCAACCAATGTATATATTTGAACAGATCTATGCAAACCAATTTATATATATCTAAACCAATGTATATATTTATGAACCAATCTTTTTTTCCTGAATGGCCGCTCATAAAATATAAAAATATAAATATATATATATATATATATATATATATATATATATATATATATATATACAGTAATCCCTCCTCCATCGCGGGGGTTGCGTTCCAGAGCCACCTGCGAAATAAGAAAATCCACGAAGTAGAAACCATATGTTTATATGGTTATTTTTATATTGTCATGCTTGGGTCACAGATTTGCGCAGAAACACAGGAGGTTGTAGAGAGACAGGAACGTTATTCAAACACTGCAAACAAACATTTGTCTCTTTTTCAAAAGTTTAAACTGTGCTCCATGACAAGACAGAGATGACAGTTCTGTCTCACAATTAAAAGAATGCAAACATATCTTCCTCTTCAAAGGAGTGCATGTCAGGAGAGAGAGAACAAAGCAAGCAGTCAAAAAAAAAATCAATAGGGCTTTTTGGCTTTTAAGTATGCGAAGCACCGCCGGTACAAAGCTGTTGAAGGCGGCAGCTCACACCCCCTCCGTCAGGAGCAGGGAGAGAGAGAGAGCCACAGAAAAACAAAGTCAAAAATCAATACGTGCCCTTTGAGCTTTTAAGTATGCGAAGCACCATGCAGCATGTCCTTCAGGAAGCAGCTGCACACAGAAGGTAGCAACGTCCCTATCGTCTAGGTGTGCGAACAGCCCCCCTGCGTCTGCAGAAACCCGCGAAGCAGCGAAAAATCCGCGATATATATTTAAATATGCTTACATATAAAATCCGCGATGAAGTGAAGCCACGAAAGGCGAAGCGCGATATAGCGAGGGATCACTGTATATACAGTGGAACCTCGGTTCACGAACGTCTCGGTACACATATAAATCGTTTTTACGACCAAAAAGTTCGCCAAACTTTTGCCTCAGTTCACGACAACACACTTGGTATACGCACAAGCCAGTTTCCCTTTCGATTTTGTACATATTCAGTCTCTTCCTGTGCATTTCCTGTGCAGCGAGCAAGAGAGAGAGAGCGCGCGACACACACACACAGGCAGCGCGAGAGAGAGCCGCGAACACACACAGGCAGCGCCAGAGAGAGACAGAGGCACACACAAAGGCAGCGAGAGAGAGAGCCGCGCACACACACACAGGCAGTGCGAGACAGAGAGAGCTGCGCACACACACAGGCAGCATGAGCGAGAGAGAGGGCTGGACTCATAAGATAGGAAGGCAGTTAAAGAATGCACTGGGCTTGATCTTGTTTTCACTTCTGTTTACAGCGATCGGTTCGTAGCGTGCATTGTTGCAATGTTACTTTTCTTGGTGGTTTATTAAATTACGGATTTTTTCAAATGTTCATTTTTTTCCCTGTGATTAAAACTCATTAAAAAAAGTATTTTTAGCCTGCGTTGGTAGCGCTATAGCACAAACTATTGCAGTGTTAGTTTTCTCTGTTGTTCAAGGTTTTCTCATTTCTCAGTGTTATTCAGTGTTTTTACATTTAGTTTACTATTACGCTGTGCATTCTATGGTTTAATTAACTATATTTGTGCTTAAAAACTTTAAAAAAATATATATTTACATACAGTTTGTACGGTCTGGAACTGATTAATTGTATTTACATACAATCCTATTGGGGAAATTGCTTCGGTTCACGACCAAATCGGTTTACGACCAGAGTTTTGGAACGAATTATGGTCGTGAACCGAGGTTCCACTGTATATATTATTTGAAGCAATGATAAAGCGCTTCAAATAAAATATTTTATTTTTATATATTTTTATTATATACACACACACATATATACTGTATATATATATATATAAAATATTTATTTTTCACAAGAAAATTCTCAGTTACACCATGAAACTCCAAGGAGCCATTAAAGGCATGTCTGTTAAAGGCAAATCCTAAAACAATCTAACTCTCAATATGAAATCCCAAGGATAGTCATTCACTGGAGTTTTTTGACCTATTGCTCTGTATTTCGACCAAGAAAAAGCACAGCGAAGCGCAAGAACTCATTCAAAATGAACCAGCAGGAACTGTGGGAGATTCTTTGGTTATATAGACTCTAGAGTATAGGGCCATTTCTAACGATGATTGGAAAGTGGCCCTGCCTCTTGGGGGACCACTCAACAAATGGGGAAAAAAACACGGGCTAAGAAAATACAGTATACAAGTAACAATAATAACTTTAACATAAATAAACAGTTTGATGATGAACAATAAGGACACAGCACATGGATTTGAACCTCAGCCAGGGATGTAACCCTGGCAGAAATATAAAGCAAATGAAGTAAAATTTAAGGATGCTATCCTGTTGAATGTTTTAAACATTTTGCATCCTAACATGTATGGAAAAGTCTATATTTACTATTTTTCAAAATATTAATATACGCTGTTAATTTTTTTGTGTGCTACAATGTTATGGCTAACCCCAAAATAAGCAGAAAGGTACTTAGAATTTCAATAAGTGTTTTATTTGAATTAAACAAACACAAGGGACTGATTCTCCAAGGGTGATCCGGCTCACAGGATCCTCATTGTTGAGGACCTGAGTGGTTGGACCAGGCCAAGGGGTTGCCCACGTAACACCTGGCTGCGGCAGATAAATGGTCATTTCTGGATGGTGGGCCTAGATTGTGTGTCTGTCTGGGGGGTCTTGGTTTTGTCATGTAGTGGGTGCAGCAACGCCCAGTACCAGTGCATGCTCCCCAAGCTGACCTGACAAGGGAGGGAAAATACAAAGTGACAAATAAGCCAAAGAGAACAACCAATCTAGTTCCTTTCCTGGCCAAAGGGATGCTTAAAGGACTTTACCAGTTCTAAAACTTCAAATTTATAGTAAGAATACTTATCACCTCCCTTCTAATTTATTTATAATGGTGCACGGAATGAACAAACTATTCTAAATATCATAGCTGCTTTACCATTGTTACTCTCAGTTCACCATTCAGAGTATTTTAACCCATTGTATCAGAGTGTGGAATCACAGCAGTACAGGAGCTGATCAGAAAGCTCTACGGTGGGCTGTGTCGAGAGCATGTTTGGGATCATTATCTTGTTGTAGGGTGAAGTGCCATCAAATGAGATTGGAGGCAGGTACTGAAACATGAGCAGATAAGAAGTTTCTGTACACCACATAATTCATTGTGCAACTGATGTCAGCAGTTCCATCATCAATGAAGTAACTGTGCTTGTACCTGTGGCAGCCATACATGCCCAAGCCATAACAACACCATGTTTAACATATAAGGTGCTTTGCTTTGGATCTTGGGCAGTGCGTTTTTGTCTCCACTCCTGCTGTTGCCATCACTCTGGTACAGGTTCATCTTTGTCTCTTCTATCCACAAGACCTTCTTTCAGAATTCTGCAGGCTCTATTAAGTACTTTTTCACAAACTAATCAGGCAAACCTGTTTTTGTGGCTAACTAGTGGTTTGCATCTTGCAGCCTCTATTTCTGTTCATGTCGTCTCCTGTGGATGTTAATCAGTCTCTGATACATGCACATTGGCCTCCTGAAAACTGTTTCTGATCTTTCACAAAGTGTTTCAGACATTTACATTGCCATCGTGAGGATTCTTCTGTCTTCAGTATTGGAGGTCTTTCTTGGCCTACCAATCCCTTTGTGATTACTGAGATCACCAGTGTGTTCTTGCTTCCTAATAATATTACAAGGATTTTGTAAAGGTAATCCTAAGGCTTTGATGGTATCTCTAATGGTTTTATTCTCTTTTCTGCCTTGTAATGGCTTTTTTAACTTTCATTGGCAGGGCGTAAATTGAAGTCTGTAAAATGCACTTTAATCACATCTGAATTGTTTGATTTATAATTTTAAACTGTGGGGCAGAGGGGTAAATCAAGGAAAGAGGTGTTCTTGTCCCAAACATTATGTGACATTATGTATATATTGTGGAGAACAGCCCGGACACCGAAGGTTCAAGCACCACCACACCTTTATTATACATTTCTATTATAAACAAGTGCACACACAACCCAATACTCCCCCAAAGTCCAGGCCTCTCACTAATGCCTCTTTTCAGGTCCGCCTCCACTCCTGTCCTCCCGAGCTCTTGCCTTCTTCCTCCCGACTCCAGCCATCGAATGGAAGGAGGCGGCCCCTTTTATACCCACCCGGATGTGCTCCAGGTGCCTCCCAATGAGCGCCTGCTGGCACTCCCCGGTGTGGCGGAAGTGCCGGCTGTGCACCCGGAAGCATCCCGGGTGTCCCTTGTCTTCTTCCCCCCAGCACTTCCGGGTGTGGCGGAAGTGCTGAGGGCCAGGGCTCCTCAGGCACTGGGGTGCCCCCTGATGGTGAACCTATAGCGTTGAGCTTCCAAGCTCCTTTCCCATGGTCCCCATAACCACCAGGGTGGTCGCCCCCTCGTGGTCTGGAGGAGGCGTAATCCCTTCTCCGGTCCTTCCAGGCGTCTCGCCGGGTACCACCCCCAGCCGCTCGCCACAATATATATGTACATACACATACAGTACTGTGCAAAAGTTTTAGGCAGGTGTGAAAAAATGCTGTAAAAAATGGAAGTGTTAATCATTTATTTTCATCAATCAACAAAATGCAGTGAATAAAAAAAAGAAATCTAAATCAAATCAATATTTGGTGTGACCACCCTTTGCCTTCTAAACAGCATCAATTCTTCTAGGTACACTTAAACACAGTTTTTGAAGGAACTCGGCTGGTAGGTTGTTCCAAACATCTTGGAGAACTAACCACAGATCTTCTGTGGATGTAGGCTTCCTCACATCCTTCTGTCTCTTCATGTAATCCCAGACACACTCGATGATGTTGAGATCAGGGCTCTGTGGGGGCCATACCATCACTTCCAGGACTTCTTGTTCTTTATGCTGAAGATAGTTCTTAATGACTTTGGCTGTATGTTTGGGGTCGTTGTCCTGCTGCAGAATAAATTTGGGGGCAATCATACGCCTCCCTGATGGTATTGCATGATGGATAAGTATCTGCCTGTGTTTCTCAGCATTGAGAACACCATTAATCCTGACCAAATCTCCAACTCCATTTGCAGAAATGCAGCCCCAAACGTTCAAGGAACCTCCACCATGCTTCACTCTTGCCTGCAGACACTCATTATTGTACTGCTCTCCAGCCCTTCGATGAACGAACTGCCTTCTGCTACAGCCAAATATTTAAAATTTTGACTCATCAGTCCAGAGCACCTGCTGCCATTTTTCTGCACCCCAGTTCCTATGTTTTCATGCATACTTGAGTCGCTTGGCCTTCTTTCCACGTCAGAGGTATGGCTTTTTGGCTGCAACTCTTCCATGAAGACCACTTCTGGCCAGACTTCTCCGGACAGTAGATGGGTGTACCTGGGTCCCACTATACAGTATATATATATTATAAGGACAGTTGTTCATGTTAATTGCAGTCTCAATTGTTAAATATTTTAAAAGGAGCATCCCACATGAAATTATAACGATCTCATTAACTGACAGTGCATACCAATTTATAAATTTTATGTCTGTTTGAGGTTAAAAAGAAAAAAAAAAGTAACACTTTATCCCCAGCGGGGAATCGAACTCAGTTCTGTGAGGCACGGCAAAGCTGCTTCATTCTGAGAAGCAAATCTTAGCACGCTATGCCATGCCACGGAAACTGTTGCATCATCCTTGAACCTTTTGTGAAAGTGTTTATTTGATCTTTGGAACTCAGGCTTTACATATTCTATAGTTTATGCCTACATTTTGTAAGATTTATTACTAAAATATGAAAAAGTTTCTGTTTTAACAATGTGTTTACACCGATTACTGTAGAAACGGAACACACATGAAATGTGTGTGTTCCAAATAATGATCTATTATTTCCACTCTAAAACTCCACTTCACTCCCAGATAATCAATGCATGAGCTGGGAGAAGTTAATGCACGTTCTAAGTTGGTGGGGGGATGGAATAGCCAGCTGCTGGCAGCTTGTCTTTATCAGCACATTTAGAGGACAAAAGACGCTGGCGGAGAGGTGTGAACGGATTTAAGGTGGGCCGGATCTACGAGTTTTTTCGTAGGCTCTGGTAATTCTAGTGTTAACTTGTTTTGCCTTAGTTTTAATTAGGTGACTCAGACCCCATAGTTTTTTTTTTTTCTTAATGAACAGTCAAACAATATTGAGACACAAAACAAGCCATCACATGACCAGCTAACCTGAAAATAAAGAAAGGTGAGGGTCTCTGTCATGTTGGTCTGCTCAGGTCACCAAATCATCTTGATGGTAGTTTTTATAAAAAAACAGAAAATAAATCTGCTGTGGCAGAATGAGAGCAGCAACAAGTCATGATATTCAATAACAGCTTTAATTAACAGCAAGAACTTCCTTCTCATTGAGAAACTGGTTGGAGTGAAAATGGCTGACGTTCCAATTTAACTGGTCATCTGTTGGCTCGTTTCATATATCATTTCTGTTTGCCTGCCATTTAATGAAGAAACAAACAAATTCAGAGGATTGAAACCTTTAAAACAGGGCTAGTAAAATGAAGGGAAAGGAGTTAATTAGCAGTGAAAAACGGTTCACGGATTAGGAAAAAGGTTAGAATGAAAATTTGCTGCCACTGAAGCCCACCAGGGTCAGAGTTGGACACCCCTGCTTTAAAACATGTTTGTAAATTAATGACAGCCAGCAGTTTGAAAGCAAAAGCTGCATTTCTCTGCTGAACAATGAAACTAGTGTCTCAGATAATGAGTTTTTGTAAAAGCTTGTCAGGGCTTTGTATCTGTAAGCAGAAATGTCAGTAAAATTATGTCTTCACTTGTAAGCTTTCAATTCTGTCTTAATAAGTCACAAACCTTTAAGAACAAGCAATTTAAAAGGGACTTCCTACACAGCAGTAATGCAAGAGGCTTCAACAACCTTTTTGAAGCTGCCACTATTTTTGACAGAATTTAGAAATACGCAAAGTGAAAATAACATGATATACCGGTAGCTACAAAACATTTTTCTTACTTTTTTTCCATTTTAATCTATTTTCATATTGCCTGGGTACTTTTGCGTACTCAAGTCGAAATACACCACTTTACCCTGGAGGAAAAAAGTACATTAAATAAGTGATACTCTGACTCAAATAATGGCTTCACTGCATTCTTTCACTGATTTTAAAACACAAAAAAAGTTCTGCCACGGGCTGATGTACAAGTCCCAAAAATCGATTACTTCCAGTGCTTTGGGACAATAATATGCTATCCTCTCCAACCTTAAAAATACAACATTAAAACAACATTGGAAAGGTGAAATCAGCATTTCAGGCCTGTTTTATATAGTGCAAATTGAAATTAATGTGCCGTAATAGAACATTTTGCACTTTGCTTATGTGTTTTAGTTAAATAAATGTTTTAGAATGGTAAGACTTTCATTCAGCAGTTTTAAAGTTTGTTAATTTTGCACACTTTCAAAACGCAAAAGCTCTTTCCAAACTCTTAGAACTTAGAAACTCACTAAGGTTTAATGACAGTGCACACACTCTTATAATTAAAATGAACACTAAGGCATAGGTTGGGGTTCCCAACTCCAATCCTGGTGGCCCACAATAGCTGCAGATTTTTATTGTAACCCTTTTCTTAATTTGTGTTCTGTTTTTGCTGTTAATGAACTTCTTTTGAATTAATTTTGACTTGTTTTTTAAGATTTGTTCCCCAGAATTTCTTCATCATTGCTTAAATGGCAGCCAAACAGAAAAGAAATGTGAAATGACTGAGCCAACAGAAGACCAACTAAGTCTAAGTCAACCCGATCTTTAATTCCATGGCTTGTTGCTGCTCTCATTGTGCAACAGCATACATTTCCAAAATTATTGATTTTCTCTTTTCTAAGAGTACTGTTAAAATGTTTTGGGGACCTGAGCAGATCAGCATTCCTGAGACCTTCACCTTTCTTTATTTTCAGATACTGTATGATGGACACAGTTTGTTGGTCATGTTTTGGCTCATTTTGTATCTCATTGTTTGGCTGCTAATTAAGAAAAAACAACCAATTAAGGGTTCTGAGTCTTCAAGAGCAAGTCAATTAAAAATCAAAAGGAGTTAATTCACAGCAAAAACTCTGCAGCCACTGCGACCCTCCACGACTGGACCTGGGGACCACTGGCATAGGTGGTGACACAGATGAACAGCATCATAATTGAATGTCTAGCAAATGGCATGAAATTACAGTGAACAAAAGTATTAAAGAAATAGTTTAGTGTTGAAAAGTTTAAGAAATAGCTTTTTCCTGGATATCTCTGAATACTACTCCAAATTAACAGATGGAAATGAAAATACTTGAGTTCTGTTTACAACTGTAGCTATACTTTATTGCACTATAAAAAATCAAATGACCATGTGTTCTCTTTTGCAGCACCAAATGTTTTAGCATTGGAAAGAGTTTTAGGGACAGATCTCCTCAAAACAGAAATCCCCTTTTATCAAATGCACAGGTGCTCTTCCTGTAGACTCACAGTTATACGTTACACCTCTGCTGCTTCTTCCATTGGCCTATTCTTACACTTTGGGAATATACAGATCACAGCTGCAATGCCCTTGTACCGGTTATGGTTTGGCCAGGGTTCCTTCCCCGATTTAGGTTTGTCATTTTTGTTCATCTTTCAACGTTAATATTTTAGTATGGTTATTTATGTTCTTATTGCTCTGTTCATTTATCATTTGATTGTTATGTTTATTATCCATCCATCAATTTTCCAACCCGCTGAATCCGAACACAGGGTCACGGGGGTCTGCTGGAGCCAATCCCAGCCAACACAGGGCACAAGGCAGGGAACCAATCCTGGGCAGGGTGCCAACCCACCGCAGGACAGTTATGTTTATTATTGTTTGTTATATTTAATAAAAAAAAAAACGTACTTTTCCCTCCCCCAAGAGGTAGGTCTACTTGTCCATCACAGTTGATGAATTGCTTCCAGCTCTATAAAGGCTGATGAATAATGTAGTCCCTTACTGTTCAATGAATGGGTTTTAGTGGAATGGGGGGATTTTCTTTTTGATTATTGCTATTCTTTGGATTTTCTAGTTGATTTGTCACTTTCTGGCTTTGTTTTAAGGATTTCATTTTCTTGTTTTTGTATCTACTCTTATTTGCAGAGGACTGCCTTTTTGGCATATCACCATTTTTTAACAATTTGTTAAGTCTTCAGCTTTATAAAATATTTCTTATGCTCTTGTCACAAACCCCAGATGGAGTTTACGTTCTTCGCCTGAAGAGACATACTTTAAGCCTTTCTCTTTGCTGTTCCTCATTGTATTTAAAAGTCACCTCCATTTTGAGGCCTAGTCAGGCCTATAATCTCCCATTTTCCTAGAGCCTGGGTTGCCTTGGGTGAGACCTCTTTTGTGGGGTATTTTTTTTAAGTCCTCACCATGGCTATTATGTGGAGCCAGAGAATTCATGACAGAACACATGAATATAGTCCACTACCTTAAGACTTCACCCTATGAAAAGGAGACAAACGTAGGAGAAAATGGGTGTGTTGCCTGCTAAAAAGCTACACAAGCAGGCCAGAACATTCTCTTTCCAACCCAGATGAGGCTCACCCACTCCAGCTAACTCCCATCTGCCAACAGTAGGCCATTGACCGGACTAGTCTCAAAAATGGAGAAACTGTATTAAATAGCAAAACATACTTAATATTTAAAAAGTACCTCTGATTGAACAGAAGGCCGAGTAAAACTCCAGCTTCTGAGCAAAAGGCAACAAGAATGTTTTATAAATGAAAACTATTTATTTAAACAAAAAGAAATTACAAATGATGCTCAAAAGAGCAGAAAGGAGTTGCCAATAAACCAATCCTAGATTAACGAGTCCCAAAATGCTGTCCAGAAATTGGAATCCAAAAACAGCAGCTGAAAATAAAAGTACTAACAAAAAGCAAAGAAATGGCAATGCTTACAGAACTCCTGTCATTTCTGTGAAAACACTGCCTGAGCTCCTTTTCTGTTGGTTTTAAATACCCAGAGGGAGGGCTCAGGAGCAGTGATGTCAGGGTGGCCACATCTCATGTGAAACCACCAGCAATACACACAGAAAATTAGGACATTTAAGGAAATGGTACATAATTACAAACAGTCAAAAATATAACAATGTGAAAAACAATAATTCAAAAACAACAAAAAGCACAATAAAAGTATATACATAAATTTAGGTTGTAATATACTCCTGGTCAAATGTTCTAGGGCACCTCGCTTTTTCCAGTTTTTCTTCAAATTTAATCAGTTGAAATGCAATGAATAAGCTAAAATAGCGAAAAGGTAAGCAGTATACTGCCAGATGTTTAAATTTAAACTTTAGGTTAGCAACAGCTGAAAGAAAAGGAAATATGCAAAATATTACAAATGGGCCTTTTTCAGGGAACAACTAATAAGTTACAACCTACAGATGTTCTGCAGCAATTAAAGTTAATTAAGCCTTGCAAGTTGAAGCAAACAATTTGCACAGGTGTCCAAGCATCTGTGGATTACTTAAAAACCCTCTGTCTGTCTTAAAGCAGAGTTGGAACAGACCGTGTTACTACACCCTCTGAAGTACTACATTGGACAAAATTCCAGTGATGTCAAGAAAACAGCAATTAACAAATTAAATCAGACTGAGCATTATTACCCTTAAGAGTAGGTCTTTCATTTAGAGAAATTGTAAAAAAAAAAAAAAAAAAAAAGTGTCAGTGAGTACAGTGTCCTAAACAAAGGAACTGAAAACAAAGAAGCTGATAGGAAGAGATCTGGCAGACCCAAAGTCACAACCCATTCAGAAGACAAGTTTCCTCGGGTCAACAGATTGCGTGATATGTTCCTCACAGCACAACAACTTCAAGCACAGCTTAACAATGGTAAAAAAAAAACAAGTATCAGTTTCTACTGTGAAAAGGAAAATTTGTCCAGTCTACATTAGTCCACAGCCGGTATTTCAAGACCGTATTTTGACCTTTAAGGAATGGCTTTCTTACTGCCACTTGCCCTGTCAAACTTGCAGCACTATGCCGTAGTAACAAAACTGCACACAGCATTTTATTTTAGGCAGGGTCACATTATTGTGCAAATACCGTATGGACATTCTCCCAATGTCTGTGTGGGCTTGCCTTTACGCTCTGTAGTTTTCCTCTCACATCCCCAAAGACATGGTGACTCTAAAGTATGTTCAGTGTAATTATGAGTGTAGCTTTTTCTGTAAATGCCCCCTAAAATGGATTGGCATGCAGTCCAGGGCTTTTTTCCTGCTACTGTATGTGCCCAGTGCTTCACTTTGTGACCCTGAATTGTATCAAAGATGGTGAGAATTTTCCATCATCTTTCTAGCTTCAATTTTAGGTTTAATATTTTTGGGCCAGCAGGGGTGCATACTGTTTCCTCGCAGTGCCAGGGTCTTGAGTTCAAATCCAGAGCCAGACACTTTGTGTGTTTTGGCTTGTACCTGCCTGGGTTTTCCTTCACAATTTGAAACAAGTGGAGACTACCATACTTATGAAATTTCCTGCATGTCTGAAGGGAAAACATGAGACCGTAGAATTATTTGAATGACTACAGTTAAAGATTCCCAAAATGACATTGACTTACACTTGTGTCTTCAATGAACTGTTTCAGTGTGATCTGATATCAATACACAGGGGCACTTTCATTAATAACTGAATTGCTGGCAGTAAACGTACTAAACTTTTCAGGCAGCTCATGACACATTATACTCTGTTTCTTTACAATGCAACAGGAAAAACAGTGCCAATAAAATAGTTATCTTCCAAGTTTTGTTTCAAAATTTTCAACTGTACATTATAATTGCATCTTTTTTGAGGCATATCCTGCATGTCTACAATGTGCTATTTTTTGAATGATTAGAATTCAGTAATATAGCAGAGACTAATCTTTAAATATGAGTTTTCCTAACTGGCTGAAGCTATTAGGATTATGCTATGTTAAAATAAATACTGAAAAAACATAATTAAAAGAAAGCATTAGTGATATTCAAATCTGTAGACAACACATATGGATCTTCTGGTTCTGAAATGACTAGCCATTTTAAAGGCAAACTTCAGTACACAGCAGGCCAAGTCTTTTGCTTATATTTAAGACTGCCTCCACATTTTTTGTAAATCCACTGTTTCACTGAATCGGTTCTTTTGTTTGAATTTTTTATGTAAAGCTTTTCAGCTGCCCATGAAACATATGGGATGTAATCCCGCGTCAAGTGGTAGCTGCAATGAAATGTGAAAGAAACAGTTCATTTGTAAAGCCTCAACTCTGCCTCTAGTTGAGTATTCACATTGCAAAACAAACATTTACTATTCTCTATTAGAAAGGACACCTTCAAACTGGAGGCCCCGTCTAGTGCCTCTTGGGTAAATAAGCATGATGATTAGATACACTTATTTTCTTGGACAATGAGGGGTATCTGAAAAGCAAGCATTAATATGGAAACTCAAGGACTGTGCTTGCAATTAAAATCAGAAATGGAACTAACATTTTATCAAACTGAAAGAAATATTGTTGTCAAACAGTGTATTGATGACAACTGCCCAAATGAAATATATCGACACTAGTGTAAGGTTAAAAAAGTGTAGTCTTATTTAATGTTACAGAATTACCCTCTGCTTGAAACATTAGAGTAATCATGGCCATACAGTTCAAGATACAATGAAGCAATAATAACAGTAACTGAATTTCACTTCAAATCTAGTATAGTTTAAAAATGTTTGCTTTGGGGTCTAATTTTTTTTTTGCCAGTTTGCAGCTAGAGTTGGATTACTGTTTTAGCACTATGTTTACAAATATCCTATTCTTTTTAAAGTGAATATAAAGAAGCATATGCAATGCTTTGAGATTGACACCCAACTATAAATGAAAAATGATGAGCATCAAGGACATAGTGGTCTTAAATTAAGGGTTTGGCGTCCATCTTTTAACTTTGTGTTGGGATAAGTTCCTTCATTCAAATGCACATTCCTGGAGATCTGCGAGTATACCCTGTGATGGAAAGAAGACCTCATTGTAAACATGTATCAAAAAGACTAGAAAAATCACACCAGGAAAACAAACAGAACACATGAGTATAGCTGAAGTGAAACAGCATCTCTCAGAATTCATGGTAGAGAATACAATAAGCATTGTAAATGCACTGTAATGAAAAGCAACCTATGGATTTATAAAAGAAATCTATCAGTTTGAGATGAAGTGTAGTGGAGTTATGGACAAATTAAATTTAAACCTTCAATGCAGAATAGAAGTCTGTTTTCAGCTACTCCTTTGAGTTTTTGGGCTGTACATCTGTATCATTCAGGGTAAATTTATTTTTGGTTTCAGACAGAAACAGGAAGCGGGTTGTTAACGTGCTTAGCTAAAATGACACCCAGGAACACCCAACCCGAAGGGTGCATATTAATTAAAGCACACAAGACGGGGTTACACAAAAGTCAGGACGCAAAGCACATAGGTTAAAGGAAACATGACCCCATGCCACATTAGGAATCCCTTTGCAAATGCTTGGGAGGTTTGTCTATTCAAGCTCTCCATCTCTTTTTCGACTTTCTTCCCAGCAGATAAAAAAATCCCTTCTGGGATCAGGAAAAGCTTAATTAATGCACAGCTTGTGGCCATAGTAGCACAACTTGGAGATATTTGAGTTTGGTACATAGTGAGTTGATTAATTCACCCATTTGGTTTTGTACCCCACCCACTCTAACACTGGGTTATGGATATTATGTTTGAGGATTAGGGAGTGGTTTAAGTGACAGAGAGAAAGTATAACAACATTTTAGGGATGTCAATAAACATGGAGAAGTCTGATATACAGTACGTCAGCCTAAGAAACTTTTCACCACAACCAAAAACATAATTCAAAAAGTGTAAGTAAAGTTGTAATCAAACTAAACATTTTTCTTCTATTCTTTGAATTGCTTAAACACTAACCAATCACAGTTGTTTGCTTTTATGATTCAAAACTTGGATGTCAGTTCACTTTACCAAGGAGTCTTGTCACTTTCATAGTGGCACCCATGAAAACAATGTCAAAAATGATAGTGTCCACTGAAAAAACTGAACTAAATGGCGGCATGATTATCTCATGAAACTAACAATAACAGTAATTAATAAAAGTAATGCAAAAAATAACACATCAGCACACTTTCTAATGAGTAGTAATGAGTGAACCCAATAGAGCTCGCTTGATAGAGTGTTTGAATGAGTTCAGCAAAAAGCATGGAAATGTTTGTGAACTTCATTAAAGTCTGCAAAATGAACTGAAGTCAATAAGGAAGGAGCAACTGAAGTAGTTTTCAGTGGATTATAATTTTGCAGGGAACTAGACTGATTATCATGGCCAAAATGTGACCTGAACTGTGAAGCAGCTGTGCTAACCAGATGTGGCAAAAGGAGAGGGCCTTGGTGGGCAAAGATGCATCCACTTTTCTCATTGGCAAACCTCATTTTTTAGTTTAGCTTTTTATTATAACAATTAGCAGTGGCGTGGAACTAGCTTGTTCTATTGTTTCAACTTTAGCACAGCTGGAACATCTCTTGTTTCTCATGCATCTCTGTATATGCATCACACTTTTTTCTTCTATCAAGAAGAAAGAAACACCTTGTAAATAGTAAAAAATCTTTAATCATTATTCTTGTTTCACAGAGTCTCATGATTTCTGATGAGGTGGGGGACTCCTTTAAAGCTTGTTTTGACTAGCTGCTGTAGCAAATGGCTAATTTTGCAAGCAAATTAGCCATGAGGTCCTGTGCATCCAGTACAGAAAGATTAGCACTTTGATCATCTGCAGTACTCAATTTTCTCATTATAGTCAGCTAATGTATACCATGCGTGGGTGGAAATCCAGCTGGAATACTGATCAAGTTGTGACATCACACACCTACAAAGGAGAACGTCAGCAGTCTTATACTATTCATGTGTGAAAGTTCTGCACAAGGCTGGTACTGCTCTGTGATATCATGCTAGCCTCGACAAGCATCATGGGACACTGGGAAAAAATGTTAATCTAAGCCAACTGCGTGGTGAATTTCCAGGAAAATATTCAGTGAACAAAATCACCAGCAAAAAAAACATTTGCTATGAAAAAACACTTTGATCAATTTTGCCAGTTAACACTTCTGAGATCCTGACAGTAAGGAGCTAAAATCAAAGTGTAACCCAGTCACTGCATGAGCAAAGCATGACATTCCCCAAATAGCACCAAAGTTGCAGAGCTTCAGCATGCTCTAACCTTTAAATAATTTCAGAAACAAAAAAGGGGTTTATGATTCTTAGTTTGTATAGAAGTAAATCATACAGATGCATTACCATCAGTGAAACTATTAGAACTAAGAACAATCCAGTCAAAATTGGATTCTACCTAAGAAAGAATAAAGAAAAAACGTGTAGTCAGCCAAGCCCTCTAGGGCAAGTAGCAAAGAATTACTCTTAAAAGTTTTCCATAAAAAAAATTTTTGTAAAATTTAGAATTCCTTTAAAGAAATTTATATTTCAGACAATTGCGTAACCTGCTGTGAGTTTTCCAGCTTTGACAAGTTTTCGGCGACAATAAAAACTCTAAGCTCTTTTCAGACATGAGCAAATGTCTTACAAGCAACTGTAAGTCTAAATTTGTCCATTAATTTCTAAGTAAAGAACAGGTGGTGAAGATAAGTGGCACTCTCGAGACATTAACAAACCCAGAATGAAACCAAAGAGGCAACCATACTCAGAGGTATTGAATACAAGTAAAAAAAGAAAGAAAGAAATAACTACCAGGAATAAAGAAACAAAACAAACAAAGCAAAAGGCTAGATACCCCACTGGGCCTAATACAAGGCGTCACATCCCTGTCTGTTTGGCAGAGTGCCTATTGCATTTGCTGCCTTTAAGCACAGTAAATGCTATGTTAATTTTCCTTGCAAGTACTATCAACTCTGTCCTTCAACGAGATAAACCCTTGACCACCTGACTCCAAGCTCCATTATATATTTGGCAGAAAAGTATTTTGAATCCCGGCCAGGAATCACTTCTGGGTGTGTCTCTGGGGATAACTTATTGGACTTTTGGAACTCCTGAGGCTACCAACTTACAAATGCTCTTAAAAAGTTACAAGTATCCCTGCAATGCCGAGCCCTTTTGCCATATTAACGATACAGTCAACCATCAGTTTCTCTGATGTCCCCAAATGGCAGCATTGTACCATACACAACATATAGTGCCACCCTGGTTACCAGCCATCAAGTAGAGAAATTCTTAGCTCCAAAACCAATGCTCTGCTTTTTTCTTTCACCAGTTTAGAGAGACTCAATTTTGTGGTTACTTTCAGCATTAAGGACACGGCTTACCCTAGCAGATGTACTGGCATGATCAGGAAAGTTACTATTTCTTGTAAATTTTCCATATGGGCATCATGAGGTCCAATGATTATCCATCATTAAAACCATTTAGTCCAGTGTAATGCAGTAAGTGCCAGTAGCTTTTCCTGGCTGCATAAGATGAAACGCAGGAACTATCCCCAAAAAGGGTGCCAATCCATCATAAGCCACAAGCTCACTGATAATGAGCCATTTTACATTTATCAATTAACCTAATGCATACAACCCCAATTCAAATTCATAATCTGTGCATGACCAATTATTCATTTATAAAAAAATATTACAATATGCAAGCTTTCAAGGCAACTCAGGACCCTTCTTCATGCAAGATGCTTTTCTCTACATTCATAATGGCTAGCACGGTACAACACCATAGTACTAAAAAAATATTTAAATTTACTTTTCATATTCACCCCTAATTTATTGATTCTTCCTTCCATGGTTTGGGAAACTACATTAATGGAATTAATGCATTTTTACTCTTTATGGCATGGTACAGACTGCTAAGTTCAAGTGAAAATTAAAATAAGAAATCCTGAATTCTTGATAAAGACCATTAATTCAAAAAGCATCTCTCAAACTTCTCTGATCTCTGTTATAGTGATTATCAGATGTCCATCATTAAATAGGTTGCCTTACTCCAGAAATATTGGTAAAACCCTATAACTGGAATGAGTTATGGAGTATTGCCAATGGCAAATTTCAGTATCACAGAAAAAACAGAATCTTCATTATAGGCAGGAACACAAGTCCAAATTTGGCCTAGCCTGCAAAAAAACTCCACCAAAGAAAAAGCAAAAGTGAGAGTATTGTCCTAATACGCTTTAAAAACGTGCTTTTACATCACTGAGTGTTTTTTGATGGGTGTGCTGTTATATGATATCTTTTGTTAGTAGGGCATGTCTTGCAAGAATCTCATGTTCCACTCCACACGAGACGTCCCTGGGACAATCTCTTGGCACCAAGTCTCATATATTATATTATATTATATTATATTATATTATATTATATTATATTATATTATATTATATTATATTATATATACAGTACTGTGCAAAAGTTTTAGGCAGGTGTGAAAATATGCTGTAAGCAAAGAATGCTTTCAGAAATATAAATAATGATTGCATTTTGTAAATTGATAACAATAAACAAAGTGAGTGAACAAAAGAAAAATCTAAATCAAAACAATATTTGGTGTTACTACCTTTTGCCTTCAAGCCAGCATCAATTCTTATAGGTACACTTGCACAAAGTCAGGGATTTTGTAGGATTCTAGTCAGGTGTATGATCAACCAATTATACCAAACAGGTGCTCATGATCATCAATGTCACACGTAGGTTGAAACACAGTCATTAACTGAAACAGAAACATCTGTATAGGAGGCTTAAAACTGGGTGAGGAACAGCCAAACTCTGTTACCAAGGTGAGGTTATGGAAGACAGTTTCATGTCATGGCAAGATTGAGCACAGCAACAAGACACAAGGTAGTTATACTGCATCAGATTTCAAAGCAGACTGGGGTTTCAAGATGTGCTGTTCAAACTCTTTTGAAGAAGCACAAAGAAATGGGCAACGTTGAGGATCGTAGACGCAGGGGTCGGCCAAGGAAACTTAGTGCAGCAGATGAAAGACACATCAAGCTTATTACCCTTCAAAATCGGAAGATGTCCAGCAGTGCCATCAGCTCAGAACTGGCAGAAACCAGTAGGACCCAGGTACACCCATCTATTGTCCGGAGAAGTTTGGCCAGAAGTGGTCTTCATGGAAGAGTTGCAACCAAAAAGCCATACCTCCGATGGGGAAAGAAGGCCAAGCGACTCAAGTATGCACGAAAACATAGGAACTGGGGTGCAGAAAAATGGCAGCAGGTGCTCTGGACTGATGAGTCAAAATTTAAAATATTTGGCTGTAGCAGAAGGCAGTTTGTTTGTCAAAGAGCTGGAGAGCAGTACAATAATGAGTTTCTGCAGGCAACAGTGAAGCATGGTGGAGGTTCCTTGAACGTTTGGGGCTGCATTTCTGCAAATGGAGTTGGAGATTTGGTCAGGATTAATGGTGCTCTCAATGCTGAGAAATACAGGCATGCTATTCATCATGCAATACCATCAGGGAGGCGTATGATTGCCCCCAAATTTATTCTGCAGCAGGACAACGACCCCAAACATACAGGCAAAGTCATTAAGAACTATCTTTAGCGTAAAGAAGAACAAGAAGTCCTGGAAGTGATGGTATGGCCCCCACAGAGCCCTGATCTCAACACCATCAAGTGTGTCTGCGATTACATGAAGAGACAGAAGGATGTGAGGAAGCCTACATCCACAGAAGATCTGTGGTTAGTTCTCCAAGATGTTTGGAACAACCTACCAGCCAAGTTCTTTCAAAAACTGTTTGCAAGTGTACCTAGAAGAACTGATGCTGTTTTGAAGGCAAAGGGTGGTCACACCAAATATTGAAATGATTTAGATTTCTCTTTTGTTCATTCACTGCATTTTGTTGATTGATGAAAATAAATGATTAACACTTCCATTTTTGAAAGCATTCTTTGTTTACAGCATTTTTTCACACCTGCCTAAAACTTTTGCACAGTACTGTATATATATATATACATATATATATATATATTATATATATATATATATATATATATACATACACATATCCAGATTCTCAGTTTTTTAATTTAAGGACTAACTTTTCAAGTGGTATCTTCTCAAAAAAAATTTTAAATTCCATGTAAAGAATATCAAATACACTTATATGCTTGTTGCTCTCCATAAAATTCCATACATATTTACATATTTATGAAGCAATCTCCTAATCAGAACCCATTTATTGTTTACCAATACACCTCTTTTTGCCATGCGATACTAAATCTTTTTCCTTAGTAACTGCTTCCATCAATTTACTCATGATGCATGCTAAACGTAATGGTTATTTGGATCATTCCGATCACCTCCTTTTAAATAATTGTTTAATATTTGCTAGCTTCCAATCCTTCAGAATTTCTCCAGTGATTTTTTTTCCTTGACTGTTCTTTTACTAATACTGAGCATATCTCATTGGATCATCTTTCACCTTATCTGTAATACCTCTCTCTCTAAGTGCCTTTTAGTTTTTGTAATATCCTTTTTAATCACTGCCCTTATGCATTCATAAGCCTGACTGTTAGTGTTCATATTTGCTTTGTATTCTTTATACTACTGTTTTGTTTTTTTGTTTTTTTACTTTGAAGCTTATTTTTCAATATACAGTTACTGAGATGATATTTTGGGATGAGCTTATCCTGCAATATGTTTAAACCCTCCATACTTAATCGTTCACAGCATTTCTTCTTGTTTAGACTTTGTTGAATGTGATCAAAATGTGCCCTTTTAGAGTTAAGCTTCAAACAATTTTCGTATTTTTGACAATGCACTGCCGAGTGAGTGAGTGAGTGAGTGAGTGAGTGAGTGAGTGAGTGAGTGAGTGAGTGAGTGAGTGAGTGAGTGAGTGAGTGAGTGAGTGAGTGAGATAGATAGATAGATAGATAGATAGATAGATAGATAGATAGATAGATAGATAGATAGATAGATAGATAGATAGATAGATAGATAGATAGATAGATAGATACTTTATTAATCCCAAGGGGAAATTCACAATTCTATTATGATCACTAGATTTTAAAGGTTCAATCACACCAATCTCCTGAATTCTATACTAATTGATACAAAATGGTAAATCTCGACAGACTTCCTCGATCATTGGTGTTTAACTACTGTATGATGTGTTAAACAAACAGTCTCCTAATAAACGTTAAACCACTTGTGCTCAGCTACTTGTAAGGCAAGTCCAGTTGTTTGAGTAAGTAAAGTCCTCCTTGACTATACGAGACTTCAATTTCAAGTGGGACAGAGAGGGCAATTTCTGCCCAATGTAACACATGGGCTGGAATTAATGGCTTGAGGTTGGGGTGGGGGTGGATGGTAGTGATGGGAACTCTGGCTCTTTTCAAAGCTTCGGCTCTTTTGGATCGGCTCCCTTTAAAGAGCCGGCTCTTACGGCTCGCGAATGGCTCTTCGTTTAGTATCACTTGGATGCTTATATTTTAGCCTAATTAAGCAATTATGAATGGTTTGTGTATAAGCAATTTCTTATTCATTGTTTTCAGACATTATGTATTTTTATGCATTTTTTCCACAGCAAACAAATTAAATAAAGGCCAAACTCAACAACAACAACACAACACTATGACTCTTTGAATAAAAGTTTTTAGGCCAGGTTGGCATTCAGAAATGCCAGATGCCTCAGCTTAGATGGGCGGATGCGATTTCTCCTCTCCGTGATTATTTGTCCTGTTTTTTGAGAAGACTCTTTCTGAGGGGGCAGATGTAGCGACAGTGCAAAGTCTTCCTACCATTACCTTAACCAGGCGTGGGTAGACTGCCGCCTTGGCCTCCCACCAGCTCAGTGGGTCTTCAGCTCTTTGGATGAGGGGCTCCTCAAGATAGGACCTCAACTCCAGCATAGCATCAGCTGCGGGATTTCTCCTTGCAGTGCCTCCTGTTGCTCTTTCGTCAAAGAGCCTCCACACAGCAGAAGCTTATGGTTCCTGTGAACACGGCCCTGCTCCAATTTCTTCCTCTTGGCCCTCTGATGGAGGAGCAGACAGGCTGCTGGGGTTGCATCTTGCTGCTGCTGCACTTATTCTTTGAAATGCCTCATCCACAGCTCTGTTGTCATTAAATGCTACCTTTTTAAACCGGGGGTCCAGAGCAGTGGTTTCTGAAAGCACAGTGTTGTACTCCATCCTCAGATATATAGTTATGGAATAATTGTTTGGGACAAAGTTTTTTCTGCTAGGGAGAACATACATGGGGTTTAAGGCCTGTACAAAAGTTGTAAATCTTCTGTCCTCCACAATGGAAAATGGTTGAAAGTCGTTAGCTATCATTTTAGCCAGCTCCTCATCGACACTTATTTGTTTGTTTGGCGTCATTTGTTTTGGAATAAATGTGCTTATTTTGGTTTGAACTGAAGACCGTGTTATACCTGCAGTTTTCGGGTAAGAACAGTGGATGCTGCAGCAGAAGTACTTGGCTCTTTTCCAGGGTCAGTGGATGGCAGGAGAGGAGGGCACGCTCTCCTCCAGTTGCACGGATGGGTGGGTGGTTCTTATATGTCTGTGCAGGTTTGTTGTTGACCCTGCCCTAATGGATATTTTCATATTACAAATTCTGCACTTAGCTTTGCAGTCTCCAATATCACTGAAATGCAGCCAGATGCTGCTTCTTTTTCGGCTTTCACTCATTTCTTCACTCTTCTTTTTTTCTTCACAATGCGCTTACATTTAAATCTGGCTCCTCGTCTGTCGCAGCGACAGGTACACAGAGCGACAGTGTCACTTTGTGTACCTGGCCTGTACCAACACTCGCTGTCTTCGGAGCGTCTGCCCCCCTTCCTTCTTTCACATAATGGTACGATCCTAGTCTGATGTGTTGTTCGTGAACGAGCCGGCATTATGAGCCAATGTTCTGTGTGCCCATATAAGTTAAGTCCCGCCCCTGCCGAATGGATTTTCAGCAGAGCTGAGCAGGAGCGACTGAAGCTTCGGCTCTGCTCGACAGGCATCGGCTCCTCTCGTTTGCTTCAAAGCATCGGCTCTTAGAGCCGGCTCGTTCGCGAACGACACATCACTAGTGGATGGGATTTCAGCAGAGTTTATTGAGAATTACATGATCATCAAGGATAACCTGATTAACCTTAACATGTGCACATGCAACATTTATTCATTGACATTTTCCCCTAAGTAACTACTGCTTCAAATAAATATTAAAAATAAAATTTCAAAGATTATATCATTGTCAAATGAATGCTGAATACCAGGATAATTTAGGATGTTTTCATTTACCAAAACACTTTTGTAACAAACTTTCATAAATAGTTTTTCATAAAAATCACTTTACTAGTTTTGAGATATTTGCTGTTGTGAGATTTATTTTTGTGTCAGTATACAGAGGAGGAATTGACTGGTTAATAACACTTATGAAGAGTAATATTTATTGATCAAGTCAAGTTTATTTAAATTTAACCTACTTAGCATTATGCTTGATCCCTGAAAAATAAGCCAAAAATGTTGATTTTTTTTCAGCAAGAAAGAGTGTTATGTAACAGACATGTAAATATCAAAATGTCAACATAAATTCGGTAGAAAAGACATGTCTAGTGTCCACTGCAGGTTTAGTACACATCTTTTGTGTGACATGTTTTAAATAATAATAAATACATTTTATTTATATAGCAACTTTCCCATGCTCAAGGCACTTCACAGAGTTTAAGATAGAACGGCAGGGTAAACAGTATATAGCATTGTACAAACCAGATAAATAAATAAAGAAGATTAAGACAGTAAATTCAGAGAAAAAGCCTAACAGACAACATAATTGATGGTCTAGCACACACACACATACAGGTTACATGAGCATCTTGACATAGAGGTAAACTGAAAAAACGGGCAATAAAGACAAGTAGAGCTAAAAGCCTTCCTGAACAGATGAGTTTTGAGTTGTTTTTTAAAAGAATTCATGGAGTCAGCTGATCTAATTAATTTCAGTAGGTCATTCCAGAGTCTGGGCGCTATGCAGCTGAAGGCCTTGTCACCCATGGAGTGTAGATTAGTGTGGGGCACAACAAGATTACCAGAATCAGAGGACATTAGTGGGCGGACAGGCACATAGTAATGGAGAAGGTCATTGATGTAGTTTGCCGCGAGGTTATTTAAGGCTTTGTAGGTTATTAGTAGGATTTTATATTTGATTCTGTAAGACACAGGAAGCCAGTGAAGGCGCAACAGGATGGGTGTGATGTACTCGCTACTGCTGGTTCGTGTAAGGACTCTTGCAGCTGAGTTTTGAATAAGCTGGTGCTGTGATACAAGATTAGAAGGGGCACCTGCCAGCAGTGAGTTACAATAATCGATGTGGGATGTGATAAAAGCATGGACAAGTTTCTCAGCATTAGAAAAGGAGAGGACGGAGCGAACACGGGATATGTTATGGAGGTGAAAGTAAGAAAGTTTCTTAATGTGATTTATGTGGGTGGAATAAGAAAGGGAGGAATCAAAAATGATACCAAGATTCTTTGCAGTAGAGGCTTGTCTGATGAGATCACCGCCAAGATGGACTGGGAAGGAGCTCATTTTATTAAGTTGTACTTTAGTCCCAATTTGCAGGAGGTTAGTTTTGTTGCAATTTAATTTTAACGAGTTCTGCTCCATCCAGGTATTAATTTCACTGAGGCAGGTTGTGAGCTGAGAAAGCTCTGATGAAGTTCCACTTTTAACATTGAAATAAAGTTGAGTATCATCTGCATAAAAATGATAACCCAGTCCATAACTACGAATAATATGGCCAAGGGGAAGCATATAAATACAGAAGAGAAGAGAGCCGAGGACAGAGCCCTGAGGAGCTCCTTGTGTGACTGGCGCTGAGCTGGATCTGCTGTTGCCAAGACTAACAAACTCTTGCCTATCAGTCTGATAGGACTTGAACCACTGGAGGGCAGTGCCAGAGATACCCAGCATGTTCTCCATTCTGGACAGTAGAATGTCAAGTCTCACTGTGTCAAATGCTGCACTGAGGTCTAATACGCATAGACCGATATTGCAATCAGGACAGCACATGGGTGTCCCTTTGTAGGCTTATACATTTTTCTGTTGCTTGCACACGAGAGGGTAGAATGTCAAGTGCCTGACCTGCACAATTGATGCACCCCTTGTGTTATTGCAGGCTACCACAGCACCAGGCTTAGTGACTTCCACATTTTCCCTGACTTCAAACCTTGACAGTTGCCGTTTTGTGAAGAGTGCTTAAGGGCTAATGCCTTGCTTGGCTTTGTACTTACAGTATTTTGCCTTTTTGTCCTGCAGCTACTGTTGCATTTTGGTGAAGCTTCACCTGACCAAATTCACTGGCTATATCATGGCAGTTCAGCCATATACTGCTGTATCATGCATCAGTTCCACTATCTGTGGCAATGTCTGATTACCACTTCATATCGTTATCACTATCAATACCTTTATGTCTTTTTTTTGCCATTGTGTTTTTCGTTGGTGGCTCCGCCCCATTCATGAATATTGATGATTTAACTTAGAATTACCATAAAGTGGCAGAGGGCAAAGACTTTTTTTGCTTCATGATGATATTTCATCTACTAGATAGCAGTAGAATTATGTCCCAAAAGTTATTCTGGCTTAATAATATAAAGCATATCATTGCATGTCACTGCGAGCATAGAATTCAAATCCCAAATCATGCTCAGGGTAGACATGCAGGAGGTCAAACATCACACACCTGGGGCCTCATGTATAACGGTGTGCGTAGAACTCACACTATAACATGGCGTAAGCACAAAAGCGGGAATGTGCGTACGCACAGAAAAAGCCAGATGCAAGAATCTGTACGTACGCAAACTTTCACGTTCTTCCACTACATAAATCCCGATCAGTGTGAAAAGTAACGCACGTGCATGCACCTTCTGTCCTGCCCCAACTCCTCCCAGAATTATGCCTCTTTGAATATGCAAATGATATAAATAGCCTTCTGTGAAAAGACAATGATGAAAGCACGGGGGAAATATAAGAATTTCAGCGAATACCAAGTGGAGGCAAAGGAAAAATGTACTATTTGTTGGTTTAAACAATGGTATAATCAACAAAAGAAAGTTGATCGAGTGACATAGTGTCAGAGAAACTCGAAAGCTCAAGTTCACAAAGTCGCACAGTGCCCGAAATAAAAAAGAAGTTGTCACATATCAAAGTCGGTGTGAAAAAGCTACTCGTAGCGGACCGTCTGAGTATCATATGAAAGCTTATTAGGGTACAGAGAAAAAAAATAGGCACACAGTGAGGAAAAAAGCACGAAATGTCAACTTTAATCTTGAAATTTCCACTTTAATCATGTAGTTTATTTTGTCATTAAAGTAGAACATCATAAACTTCATCTTAAAATCGTTTATTTTACTAGTTTCTCAAAACCCATCGTAACTAAAGTAGGAAGTTAAATGCTTTGTTCTGTGTTTGATCTTCTGTGTGCTCTATGTATGTGAATCACTACGTGCTTCCGTTCTTTCTCTTTCTCCGACAGGACACAGAATCCATTACATTCATGGTATTACAGCTCTCTGAATAATTAAAATACTGAGATGTATACGTGATATCTTTTTCATGATGATAGGAATGAAAGCATGTTATTAAACATGGGAACATGGTGGCGCAGTGATTGTTCATATCTCACGCAAGAGGCTTGCTGCGCCATGCGCGACCTTCGATGAAATAATTTATTACAGTACGGTCTCTTTTAAACGTACTAACCTCCAATTCCTGTCCTTACTTTTTTTTCTCCAAATACCCAATCGCCATACAATCAGCTCTGTAATAGACGTTAAGCCATATGTAAGCTTAGAACACCGATTCTTCAAAACTTTTAAGGAACATTGAAATATCTTCGTAGTACATGTTTAATTATTCTATCCGTCTATCCTTCCAGTGTCGCGTCAGCACCAGCAATAATACAGCGCAAGGCACGAGCTATCTGTGAACTAGCTAGTGCTGCGGCACCGTGTCCTCACATGTTTAATTATTAACAATACAGATTATTTAAATGAAGTTAAAGTTTTATCTGTATACTATAAGCAACATATTTTGCTACATTTCATCTTAAAAATGATATCGTCATCATACGCGCTTTATAAAGTGGCGCAGGTTATGCAATATTATAACTGTAGTGCAAGTTTACAGTGGGGTAATTGTACTTATAAGTACAAACAGTTCTACAAGGAGCACTTGATTGAGTGCGTTTATAGTTCTTGGGATGAAACTGTTTCTGAAACGTGAGGTCCGTACAGGTTAAGACTGACGTGTGTTGCCGTGGCTGAGGTTGTGTTTGCTTGAAACTGTATACCGATAATGCTCTTTCCGATCAGCTGCTGCTGTGATTCCCCACTCAGATACAGTGATATAAATACTCCGAGTGGTGCAGTGAGAGTAATATGGAAAAAGATGATACGCTGTGGCAACCCTTAACGGGAGCAGCTGAAAGAAGAACAAGATGCAGTGAGAGTAACAACACTAAAGCAGTTATGGTATTTGGAATACTATGGCTATTCCCTGGATCATTATATTGCTACAGGTTAATTACAATCAGATGCATTACACTAATAAACAATATGCAGTTAGTTTCAATGTATTTATAAAGCCGCGTCAGGAATGTGAGTCTAAGAAAGAAAGGGTAACCACACAGGAACAGTAGCACTGCTTTGACGCTGGGTGCCGCCAGTCTGCAAAACCGAGCGGAGAAATTGCGTACGCCAGGGTATGAGGTACCATGGAAATGTGTGTGGCTTTACGCCAAGTTTAGGTTTTATACATCGCGATTTGAGCGTGAAAATGTTCGTACGCAACATTTCTGTGCGTACGCACCGTTTATACATGAGGCCCCAGATCTTTTTTAGATTTGTCCTAACTTCACTGCTACAGTTGTGTGCTTTCAGTTAAGTTTCATTAAGTTTAAAAAAAAAAAAAAGATGATATCAGATCACTTGAAGTAGTAACACACTGTTTTGACACAGTTCACAATAATCCAGCAGTTAATCTGACATGGACAAAGTAAAGAAAAAAAATCATATGATTTGAGTACAACTGTTGAAATCCTGGTGCACATATTTAATCACAAACACATACAACTGCACATATTGAATCACATCCACACAATTAAGGACAGAACATGTCCAATGGTGAAGTTATTCATGATAAAATGATGATGCACTTAAATACAAATTAAATAATCCTGACAAATTTGGTACACAGTTTTGGACAGCTGCAAAAGAAAAAAAAATATTAAATGCTTTTCCTTATTTGTGGGAAGGTTATATTTGATTACCAGACAAAGACAGACTGCAACTGTAGTGAGGCCACTCATTAGCCTTTCATAAGTAATGGAAGAAATATTTTCACATTATTCTTTCATGACAAATAACTTACTTGCCAAAAAAGATATGCCTTCTCTGCAGCTAACTGCAAAAACAATGAGACAGAAACTTTCACCCCTATTTGAAAGGAAACATAAAACATGGTTAAGGTGGCAGACACCATTAAAATGTGAGGCGGTGAGAGGTGAGAGGATACATGTGCAATAAAACAAAGGTAAATGTTTTTGGCGCAAAAGCTTCTTACAAAGTGCAAAAATGAGTGTGGCCTGCTGATGGAGACTGTTTTGTAATCAGTCCATCATGCTATTTTCCATTTACCCTAAGTTCTTGTCAATAAGCCGCGGCTTATCTAAGGAAAAAAGTTGTGAAAATGAAAAAATAGAATATCGGCTTATACATAAGTCCGGCTTATACATCCATCGCGGGGGTTGCGTTCCAGAGCCACCCGCGAAATAAGAATATCCGCGAAGTAGAAACCATATGTTTATATGGTTATTTTTATATTGTCATGCTTGGGTCACAGATTTGCGCAGAAACACAGGAGGTTGTAGAGAGACAGGAACGTTATTCAAACACTGCAAACAAACATTTGTCTCTTTTTCAAAAGTTTAAACTGTGCTCCATGACAAGACAGAGATGACAGTTCTGTCTCACAATTAAAAGAATGCAAACATATCTTCCTTTTCAAAGGAGTGCAAAGCAAGCAGTCAAAAAAAAAATCAATAGGGTTTTTTGGCTTTTAAGTATGCGAAGCACCGCCGGTACAAAGCTGTTGAAGGCGGCAGCTCACACCCCCTCTGTCAGGAGCAGGAAGAGAGAGGAAGAGAGAGAGAGAGAGAGATAGAGAGAAATAGAGAGAGACAGATAAAAAAAATCAATACGTGCCCTTTGAGCTTTTAAGTATGCGAAGCTCCGTGCAGCATTTCTTTCAGGAAGCAGCTGCACACAGCCCCCCTGCTCACACCCCCCTACGTCAGCGCAAGAGAGAGAGAGAGAGAGAAAGTAAGCTGGATAGCTTCTCAGCCATCTGCCAATAGCGTCCCTTGTATGAAATCAACTGGGCAAACCAACTGAGGAAGCATGTACCAGAAATTAAAAGACCCATTGTCCGCAGAAATCCGCGATATATATTTAAATATGCTTACATATAAAATCACAATTTAAATGACCGCTACGCGCTCGTGTTGACTCGGCGACGCCCAGAGCAGAAAGAACGCGCTCCGGCCGCTCCAACCGCGCCATGCGGGGAGTGAGAGAGACGGCAATATCTCACACTCTCTCCCCCCTTAAAGAAATTAAATGGGCGCGAGTGAGACCACTGACCTCCCTCCCTTCTATTAGTTATAGGTTATAGTACGTTCGGCTTATCTATGATACGATTTTATTTTAAAAATTCGTATGATTTTTGGTCTCCGGCTAATACATGAGTCCGGCTTATAGACAAGAACTTAGGGTACATAAATATTCCATGAAGTACAGTATTAAATGTCTTTTTTATAAAATAATTTTATATAAAAATATAACTTTAGTATGTGATGTTTCCCGTTGATTGAAAAGCACTGAAGCAGCTTTATGCCAATCAGCAGCATGACATTGAAAAGATCACTTGTGTTATATCACCCTTTCATGTCCCTCTTGCTCCTGGTAGAAAAATACAGTTGCAGGTGGGAGGAAGCACACACAATAAAAATAAAAACTATTTAAAGTTTCACTGTAAAGATGTGTGCTGACTGCTGATGTAGACTGTCTTATAATAAGACTACATTACAATTTCATCTACAAATGACTGCATAAGCAGTGCTGAGAAGCAGCAATGGAAACTGAATACTGACATTTAATTGAATATATATACCAAGTGCCAACATTTATTTATTTTTAGGTTCACTGAAGCTGTATTAAGCTATCTGTGGTCTTTGTGCATGGAACAGTAGGTGTTTATTATAAGGAATGGGCCATTAGTGAGAACAAAAGAATTTAGACATCACTTGACATAGTTGTGGTGGTTACCATAATGAAAAAAACTGATGGTTTTAATATTTGAAAGTGGAAAGGCTGTTCTCTCCTATATGATAGGACCTGCCCATTTCACTTGTGGCACTAAAAACTATCCAACCAAAAATAAAAACCAGTTTGTTACTGGAAGAGATGCGTGAAAATGAAAAGTTAAATGTGGTCCAAAGTAATTGGTACTACAGTGGAGAGATAGAGGTTCAAAGCAGTTTTAAATATTGATACTGTGACAAGTATTTCATCATAGTAGATATTCAGAATCTAGTATGTATGAATATGACATCTTGACTATAGGTTAAATACACAATACTTCAAAGTAGGTATATTTGATCAAAATATTTGGAATTAAAGTGTTAACATTAATGCTAAGATTCAGCTATATTCATTAAATTTTCTGTGAAGGAGTGCTCACAGAAATAATGGCACACTACTCACTAGGGCTGTGCAATGTCTTTAAAGTTCATATCATCATTTCAAAACATTGACGATGTATGATAATATCACTTGTGCCAGGCGTGGCAAGATGTTTGTGGATTATGAATTAGCTGCTCTATCCACGTACCAATGTATAGTGTCTACACAGGTAGGGGAATTAATTCATACATCTTCTGCTGTTATTATAGGCGTTTCACACCTAGTTTATTTGGATCAGTTTTTTTTCAGAAGCTGGTGAGATTTCCACTAAAGTCTGGTTTATTTAGGTTAATTTGAACATGCCAATTGCACTCTGGTGGTCTTAGTGCAGTACCAAGTGTACCCTGCAGTAGTTCACATGAGGTATGAATGTGATCTGACCAGGGACTAATCTACATTAAATACTGTGTTATACTGATAAAATTGTGCATACTGTAGTAGTCATGGTATGCATCTGCTCTCGGTAATAGGGAATTTTATTCACAGCACAATGAGTCAAGGTTAAACACCGAGTATTTAAAACAATAAAAAGGTCAAAATAAATAGATACAAATATAACACAATTTGCATAAAATAACTCACATAATTAACAGTCAGTCAAAGCAATCCAATTAATTGTTTCCGGCTCAATGCTTCTCTTGTGCACAGAATTAGACAGAAGTTGTAAATTTACTTGTGTTATCGTTGATCAAAACACAAACAGAGGTGATGAGAAATGAGACCAAAGAGCACACCTTCCTAATCTTACATTATGAAAGTGATGCATGCAGATGGGTTTTGGTGGCATACATTCTCTCAATGCACACATTATCTTTGAAAGTTAACAAAATGGTAATCAGACTTCCCAGACTTATTATTAACAAATATATACAAGAATTGGGGCAGTAAATATGTGATCTGAGATAAACTAAGCTGAGTTTATGTCCATATGGTGGCTACTAAGTGAAGGAAAGGAAACTTACAAAGGTGAAAGGATGCCTAGAATGGACTGTGTATCATTACGGAACTTGGGCAATCCAGGGCTCAGGTGTTAGAAGTTGATCTGGACAAAGCTAATTCCCTGAAACAATTTTTAAATAGATTTTCCCTTCCTCTATCACCTTCTTCAAATGACCAGTCTTCTTATACCAAAACCTACATCAACAACACCTACCACTTCAACTGGAATGACCAGTGACACGTCCACCTCTGACCATCAGTGTGGACTGTCCATAACTGGAGTTCAAGTAAGGAGATAACTGATGAAGCTACACACAGGAAAAGCTGCAGGACCAGATGGAGTAAGACAGTTCTTAAGGCCAGTGCTGACTAACAGATGAGACAGAGTGTAGGAGTCAGGTGGAGAACTTTGTTTCTTGGTGCAAAAGGAATTGCCTGCATTTTATCAGGAAAACCAAGGAACTGGTTTTTGATTTTTTGCTGCACCAAAGCGCCTCCATGTCCAGTCAATATTAAAGAAGAGGAAGCAGAGTTCACAACTAACAGGTTGAACTGGTCTTGGAACACAGTGGAACTATATAAGAAAGGGCAGAGCAGATCCTTATTCCTCATTATACTGCATTCCTTTAATGTGGGAAGTGACATCCTTCACATCTTCTATAACTCTGTAATGGCCAGTGCTATTTTCTACGCTGTAGTGTGCTTCAAGAGTGCCCCACCGAATAAACAAGCTAATTAAAAGGGCAAGCTCAGTTATAGGACACACTCTGGACCAACCCCCACCAACCTCCGAGTTACTTTATAGTCATTTCTGTGTGGGTTCAGACCAAAGTGTATACAGTGCATCCGGAAAGTATTCACAGCGCATCACTTTTTCCACATTTTATGATGTTACAGTCTTATTCCAAAATGGATTAAATTAATTTTTTTCCTCAGAATTCTACACACAACACCCGATAATGACAACATGAAAAAAGTTTACTTGAGGTTTTTGAAAATTTATTAAAAATAAAAAAATTGAGAAAGCACATGTACATAAATATTCACAGCCTTTGCCGTGAAGCTTGAAATTGAGCTCAGGTGCATCCTGTTTCCCCTGACCATCCTTGGAGTCCACCTGTGGTAAATTCAGTTGATTGGACATGATTTGCAAAGGCACACACCTGTCTATATAAGGTCCCACAGTTGACAGTTCATGTCAGAGCACAAACCAAGCATGAAGTCAAAGGAATTGTCTGTAGACCTCCAAGACAGGATTGTCTCGAGGCTCAAATCTGGGGAAGGTTACAGAAAAATTTCTGCTGCTTTGAAGGTCCCAATGAGCACAGTGGCCTCCATCATTCGTAAGTGGAAGAAGTTCGAAACCACCAGGACTCTTCCTAGAGCTGGCCGGCCATCTAAACTGAGCGATCGGGGGAGAAAGGCCTTAGTCAGGGAGGTGACCAAGAACCCAATGGTCACTCTGTCAGAGCTCCAGAGGTCTTCTGTGGAGAGAGAAGAACCTTCCAGAAGGACAGCCATCTCTGCAGCAATCCACCAATCAGACCTGTATGGTAGAGTGGCCAGACGGAAGCCACTCCTTAGTAAAAGGCACATGGCAGCCCACCTGGAATTTGCCAAAAGGCACCTGAAGGACTCTCAGACCATGAGAAAGAAAATTCTCTGGTCTGATGAGACAAAGATTGAACTCTTTGGTGTGAATGCCAGGCGTCACGTTTGGAGGAAACCTGGCACCATCCCTACAGTGAAGCATGGTGGTGGCAGCATCATGCTGTGGGGATGATTTTCAGCGGCAGGAACTGGGAGACTAGTCAGGATAAAGGGAAAGATGACTGCAGCAATGTACAGAGACATCCTGGATGAAAACCTGCTCCAGAGCGCTCTTGACCTCAGACAGGGCGACGGTTCATCTTTCAGCAGGACAATGACCCTAAGCACACAGCCAAGATATCAAAGGGGTGGCTTCAGGACAACTCTGTGATTGTCCTTGAGTGGCCCAGCCACAGCCCAGACTTGAATTCGATTGAACATCTCTGGAGAGATCTTAAAATGGCTGTGCACCGACGCTTCCCATCCAACCTGATGGAGCTTGAGAGGTGCTGCAAAGAGGAATGGGCGAAACTGGCCAAGGATAGGTGTGCCAAGCTTGTGGCATCATATTCAAAACGACTTGAGGCTGTAATTGCTGCCAAAGGTGCATCGATAAAGTATTGAGCAAAGGCTGTGAATACTTATGTACATGTGATTTCTCAGCTTTTTTATTTTTAATAAACTTGCAAAAACCTCAAGTAAACTTTTTTTCACGTTGTCATTATGGGGTGTTGTGTGTAGAATTCTGAGGAAAAAAATGAATTTAATCCATTTTGGAATAAGGTTGTAACATAACAAAATGTGGAAAAAGTGATGCGCTGTGAATACTTTCCAGATGCACTGTGTGTGTGTGTGTGTATATATATATATATATATATATATATATATATATATATATATATTTACTTATCTACCTATTTATGTATTTATTTAAAGAGCTTCTGTAAAAAGCCTAATTTCTCCCTGGAGACAAATAACATCTATCTATTGGAAAGTAAATATGGAACATCATACATTAAATAAAACTTACCTGGTATATCTACTGTCATAAAACTGAATCATGTGCCCCCATGCAGAGCAGTCACACAGGATTTCTTTTAAATGCTCACTTATTTCAAACTTGTTCTTTTAGTACCAAATGTAGTAGCTACTTCCACTTGTTTCATAATAGGCTGATCCTCCAGTTAGCTAAAACCACCCAATTTACTGAGATTGCACAGGTGGTGAACAGGCTGAGGGTAGGGAAGGCTACAAAGGCTACAGGGGTCTGTAGTATCCCTGGTGAACTTCTCCAGGCTGGTGGTAAGGCTGTTCTCCTGACATTGTAAGCAATCTTTACTTCCATTTGGGAGACGGGCGTCTTCCCAGCTAACTGGAAAATAGAACTTTGTCCCTACCTAGAAAAGAAAGGTTGATCTCTTGGCTTATAGCAGGTAAGGTCCTTGCTAGAGGCACCCTCAATAGGATCCATAATCACATGTTCACCTACCAGCAACTGTAGCAGTCTGGTTTTACTGTATGCGTAAGTATTCTACCATCTATTGCATCCTAGCACTTAAGGTACTCATTGAGCACAGACGCAAATAAATTTCGGCAGAAGTTCTTTGCAGCCTTTGTTGATTTTCATAAAGCGTTCAACTCTGTTGATTGAGCTGCCCTTTGAGGCATCTTGCGACTTAGCGGGATCCCCTCGAAGTCACTGGATGTCTTGCCTGTGCACTGTACTGTAAATGTTGTGCAGAGTGGAGGAAAACCTCTGTTTTTTCCAGTTAATTCTCGGGGTCACCAGAGGTGTGCTTGTGCTCCTACTCTCTTCAATGCTTGCAAGATTTGGGAAAAAAAAATTGTGATGAATGCAGTTTTGCACTTTGAGGGAATTTCTGTAAATGTATGGAATCTAATGATGATTTTTATTTACGTCAATCAATGATAGATAATCTCATCGACCATCGTCTCAGCCCTGCTACTTACCTTTTTTCCATAAAAAAATGTGCTGTCATCCACTACATATAAAAGATCCCAAAATTTCTGAGCCCAAATATTAGCTGTACAATTGTACAAGTAGAAAGTCTGAAGCATCAGTCCTGCTACATTTTTATATGTATGAAACATTCCAGTTTTTAAACATGGTTTATATTTCAAATGAAGAAATAATTCAAAATAAGAGATAGTGTTAGCCAAGTAAAATGAAATACATTGATAAAAAGTTTTTAAAAAATTGATATTGATGATTGGCATAGTGTTTTGTGAAGCAACTGTTTACTCAGTGTTATTTGAAACAATGGCAGCAAGAGTTTGTAAAATCCTGCTATGGATCTATTTGGAGTTGAGCAGCTTTTACTGTCCATTAATTTGACTATATTTATTATTTCAGAAATTGTTAAGGTTGCTCTAAAGATATTCATTTAGTTTCCTATACTTTTGTATCAATCCCAATTAGAAAATGATTAATTTGAGGGGTTTATTAGCAGATTCAGAAGTCTGTAGTAATACTTGGGTATGTGAATATTTACATTTTTAAACAAAAGGATGTAGTAACATGCAATAGCAATACTGTTTGTCTGCTGTCCAGATTCATAATGCACAAGATGTGATTAAAGCAATAGGATTTTTTATTTTTTTTTCAGATCAAACTGAAGTCTGTGAGGTACAGACAGTCACCAATACTAGTAACTAGTACATATTTGGCAATTACAATAACCACATAATGTGTTGCTTACTATTATGCAAAATGTAGTATACTTTTTGAACTTTTATATAATTGTTGTGTGACATGTGGCATTTTAATATAAAACTCCTTTGTCTATCTGTAAGGGAAAGCAGGCTTCATAGTTGCATGATAAAATAATGAAATTAAGTAATTATGAGAAGCTATATCATTTGTTCACCTTGAAACAAGTAAATACCACAATATTGACATGAACAGGAATGATTAAAATGTGCTTTTTAAAAGCTGTTTTGCATTTAAAGAGTAGTTAAAATGTATATATAAATTTCAACCTGGTTACAGGGGTACTATAAAGGTAATGTCTTCAGCCCAAATAGAAGAATGTCCAGGCATCTAAAATTGCATTAGCTTTCTAGACATCAACATACAGAGAGGCAAATGTTGAAAAGTGAATGCACTTTCACTTTACTTTGTTAATTTTTTTTTATAGTTTATACAAAAAGACCCTTTCCTCTTCATTAAGCAGAAAAGGATAATCTAAATGGATTCATTGCTTATTACACACTATCTACACAGACAGGTGGACAATGAGGCAGGGTGGTAACATGTCAGTTTAGAGTAACCTGTTAAAAATACATTTTTGAAAACGAGGCTTTTGAATGAATGACTTCAAACAGGATTATGAAAACAATTTGGTAGCATTCTTCCAAAATACTGTTGTAAGCTGTTTAAGCATTTGGAGAAAACAAAGATATATGCAATGATTAATTTAAAATGTTTGAACTATAGTTCAACCACATCAACCAACACGAAACATTGTGAAATGATGACTAGTTTGTCACACGGATTCAATCATAAGCCCTCCTCCGAGAAGAATTCTTAGTGAGTCTGAGTCTCCAGGCATTATCATTCCATATAGCTTTCAGATTCACTACAATTGGTTTATTTTGGCAGGCTAGTTTAGCCTAATGATTGCTGCCAATACAAACACATCTCATCATTTGTCTTGGGAAAGTATTTACATTTGCAAGGTAAGTTTTTATCTTTGATGTTGATTTATTTATTTAGAATAAAAAACATTCTTGAACATTTATCATTATTTTCATTAATGGACTGGGTAAATACATTTTATAGAGGTTTTCAAAGAGGACAGGAAAATGGAGGAAATGCAGAAAATCAGTAACAGTCTCTAAAAAAAAAAAAAAAAAAAATTCAATTGTTCACTTAAGCCTGAATAGTTTTTTCATGATTTAAAATTTTTTTTCCTGTTTTGAACATTAGCCTGCAAGAATTTAGTATAGTCCTTTGCTGGGGGCTAAACGGTATAACAAAATGTCTATGAAGCACCTTCAAAACAAGTCATTGAGCAGGGCAAGTTATGCATATCTGATATGCCATGTGGATGATGTTGTTTTTGGTAATTTGCTATTTTGTTTCATCTCCAGTTGGTCATATATCGAACCCAGGACACAATAAGCAATATAGGTATCATACCATGGAATGGCCATTAAAGCATGGCTGCAAATACTCGGTGAACTCAGAGCTAAAATACTGCATGTAAATATGGAAACAAGAACTGGAAGAGGGTTTCTGCACCACCAGACCCATCTACATTTGGGCCAAGATATAATAAGTAGCTTATTATCTGGATAAAAACAGATATAATCACATCGGTATTCAAAAATATTTAAAAATTATTTGCCCTTAATGCAAACCATATGGTGACATAATATTGCTAAATAAAAATTAGCAAGCACAAAATGGAGAAAAAACAGTACATCCATGAACTAGACTTTTCAACTTTATTTTTATTAGACACAGTTAGCAATACTGTATCAGGTGAAATAAAAAAACAGATTTAAATTCTGTTAAATGTTGGTATACTAAAATATTCTAAAAAATAAAGACACAAAGACAACCTGTAAGCAAAAAAAAGTTTACAACTGCATTTCAAGCAATAGATCATGCTGGTACTTCATGGATCCAGCATCCTGAGGTCAAATTTCATCACCAGTTATTGTTCATGTTAGCAAATCTCTTGTGTGTCAGTGTGATCTTTCCTGTAGATATTTTCTTCCCATCCACCAAAGATATTCATGTTAGGCTAGATGGTGAGTAAAAGTCAGCCCATGTATGGATGTGTATGAGGTGGACCTTGTGGTGTACCAGAGTTTGGTCCTTGGCTCTTTCCATCCTTGTTGCCAGTGCTAGGGAGGAAGACTCCAAACTTCTATGGCTCTTAATTGGATTAAGTGGGTTTGAGAATATTATGTTGTGCACACAGTAGCACATTACCGTTACAGCCAATGGCCCCAGTAATTACATCTATACATTTAGAATGTTAAATGTGCATAAAGCAGTATGCAATTTTCTGTATTTTCTGGTTTCAGATGAATGATTTATGGATCCACTATCCTAGCATCTAAATAAGTTTAAATCAAATGTTACAGTATATTCCAATCCTAAATTCACATATCCAACAATAGTCTTTCAACATATGCAGAAAATGCATTTTCAGCAAAAGTGTAATTAAATAATTTTGTAAGTCAGTGACTTCCACATGAATTAAAATGCATACACACTAAACCTACTCAAGTAAGACATTTTTCTCAGTTTCACAGACATCAAGACAACAATATTAATTCATCCTCCTAATATATTTAAAGCAGTATGTTTTTAGAAACTTTTCTGGTAGCTGTTGTAAGAAGCCGCCTATTCTGGCAGCAAGAGGCATCTGGAGGACGCTGCTACACAGTGAGGAGGGGTCAGTGTGAGAAATTATCACAGGGAGAAGACAACATCTGGTTTCACTGTGTTGTGAGTTGAGGAAAGAAAGATAATAAAAATAAAATTGCGAAGTTGAAAAAAAAAAAAAGTATCGTCTCATAACGACGAAGAATATGCAACACTTGTATTGCCTATGCAAGAAATGGATGAATGGATGAAGAAAATCACCATGAAGACATTCGTAAATCAGCATTTAAATTTGAGGATTTGCTTCACCGCATTGAACCATTCAAAAAACATCGAAGCATGGAGCTTTATCCTGTTGGAGCTGCAAGCCTGCAGTCACATGTTGATAGTAAAATCTTGAAATGTGTCGCATTAATTTCTGAGGATGTGTTCAGAGGGTGCATAAACTTTGGGAACACATGGCAGCCATGATGTGTACCCTTACGTGTTTTGAGCATGAAGTATAAACTGGCCCTAATACCAACAACCAACATGCCAAAGGATGCTAGTTTATCTGCAGAAACCCCCATGTATATTAATACACTGAGTCAAAGAATTTCATCTAACCATAGTTTGGATTTTAGATGGACAATGAAGCTCCAACAAGAACAATCATTAGAGCATGTTAAACTTCAAACAGAGGGCACTGAAACCGGGAAGTTTCAATATGTCACATAATCAGAACATTAAATTAATTTTGTAAATGCAAACTCTGCTTCAGTGCTACCAGATTACAGACAGATTTGTGCATGCAAAACACTGCAGTGTATATACCGTATATACTCGCATATAAGTCGGGTCTTGAAACCTGAAAAATCGATCATAAAATCAGACCCTGACCTATATGCTCATTCAAAAATGCGATACTTAAATTTATTTATTTATTTTTTACATCATCTTGCTTCCTCCAATCTTGCATCAGTATCTCAGACACAAATTTTGCTGCAACAGCACAGTTAATTTCTTTCGCCACTTCAAAGACTTCTAATTTAAAACCAGCTTCATATTTTCTTCTGATCGAACGCTCCATCTTAGATACGGGATGCTCTTACAATAAAGGTGTATGAGGGTGTGAGATACAAAAAATACAAAACAGTGCAAAAGTCGCTTCAAAATAGTTTGGGTATTACCGTGTGGTCACATAGGCACAATACATAAAAAAAGGGCAGTGTGCGCCATGGTTACTCTCTCAGGTGGGCGTTAGTATATCATAATCTCTTGGACCAATAGCATGAGTTTTCAGCATTCGACTTGTACGACCGACATTATAAAATACCAGAAATGATGCTGTAAAATCAAGTCCCGACGTATCCGCGGGAGAACTTAAACTCAAGTATATACGGTAAGTTTGAAAAACAGCATTTCTGCTTGAGCATCACTTCATTACAACCTATAAGAAAGGAAATTGGGGAATGCTCACCACCATGCAAATGCAGTTATCCATTTCTAAAACATACTAATCTTGGAGATAAACTGTTTACATTTTTGTCACCTCTTTAATTACATATTTTGTCAGAATACTGAATTCTTGTAATTTTCTAAACAATTTGGCAGAAGGAAATTTCTTTATATATGCACCATCTAACTACAGAACACTGTCTCGAATTTTAAATGCTTTGAAATGTATTTGCAAAACAATAAAGTAACTGGAACAATTCCCCCCATTAACAGAAACTTCTGAAAGTAAAATGCACGTTGTGATTTGAATACAGTAATCCCTCGCTACTTCGCGGTTCACTTTTCGCGGATTCACGACTTCGCGGGTTTTTAAATACAAGTGATTGCCCGCCTATCGCGGAAGTTATGTTCCAGACCCATCAGCAACAGGAGAAAATCCACGCTATAGAAAGACCATATAAATAAACATTTTTATAGTTTAAGCCTTAAAATACCCATCCCACATGCTTTAAACACATGTAAACTTATAAAACACACTTTGTTAACACATATGATATGTGGATGTCGGGCTAAAGATATGAGTAACATCTCACTATTATAAAACATTTTAACTTCACGCAAGACAAGACAGTGAGACAGGAAAATAGGTGCTGTACAGGCTTTTAAATTATTGACACGCAGAGCGACAAGCAGCACAAAGCCAGCAGAAAGTCCACTTCTCCTTAGCGTTCATTCAGCTCCCCACCCCCTTGACAACACGAAGTGGCAGGAGCGTACTGCGCCTCCGGGGAGGGGGGTTTGAGCGAACGTGCGTTCAGCCCTCACACACCCCCACTCCTCCTCCTCCTCCTTCCAAAAGCGCAGAGCGACAAACAGGCTTTTTGGCAGAAGCAGCACAAAGTCCATTTCTGCTCAGCGTGAGTTCAGCTGCCCCCCTTCATAAAGAGAGTGCAGACACATCGACGTCTGATCGCTGCATGCAGTGTGCAGTGTTGGTCTGCGGTGTTTAAGAATGTAGAAAGTGTTTAAGAGCATAGGAAGTATTTATAAGAGTGTGGGAAAGGTTAACAAGAGAGTGAGAAAGGTTTATAAGAGTGTGGGAAGGGTTTATAAAGCCTTAAAATATGTATAAATAATAAAATAAATATAGGTCGCTACTTCACGGATTTTCATCTATCGCGGGGGGCTCTGGAACGTAACCCCCGCGATAGGTGAGGGATGACTGTAAATTATTCTTTTGTTACCAGAAATCAAAAGGAATTTGTTTGCAGCAAAGATGACGAACAGAACAAATCATTGAAAATAACACTTTCATTATAGAAATTAAAACAAAAATTGTAAAATGAGCAACAATAATCAGAATATACTAAGCCTTATGGGTAGCAGAGAAAAAAAAAGAAAATATTTAAGATATAAACGCTAGTGATAATCAAATAGCCAGCAATTCACCATTTTTCCATTAAGTAAATGACAGACCTAAGCTAGTTTGGTCCTCCTTGTGAAACATGAGTGTGCCTGTCTACAGCCAGGTCCTCTCCCCTCCTCAAGAAATCTAGGAATACAAACAGATTAGGATGACCATGACAAAAATATTGTAGTCTAAGGTACTATGATGCTGATAGATCTCCAATGGATTGGTCTTCTAAGGTGCATACTCAAGCTCTGCTGAAATGCTAGAACTAAATGAAAACACCCACGTCCTATCTGTCCTACCAGCGTGTTCTCTGCTGGTCTCCTCAAACTTCCACTATTTGATTCAGTGTATATGTGTGCTCACCTTCCTGCTAGTTTCCGTCGCACAGTGTATCTTGATGATGTAGCCACTTATCCACGGTGACATTTCAATTATTTGTGTACGTTGCAGTAAATTCACAAGTCAATCAAAAGCAATAATGGTACTTTTACACACTTAAGGGTATTTTCCTTCTGTGTTTTCAGCTCTCTCATGATTAAAATATGCAATTTACACACATGTGCTGAGGCTAGCAGCGCTTCACAGCTAAGGGAATCTGCTTTTGTCAAAGATCTCATCTGTATCAAGCCATATACAGTGAAAGGCTGAGATTCGCAGCTTTCGAATGATGTATAGTTGTCTATGACTGGTCAATTGTACTACATGTCACAGCTGTGTATAAAAGGCAAGAAATAAATTGTTTGTTTGGCAGCTTATCCTTTATGCACCATTACACACAAAGCTTGAGTAGGATTCTGATCAGTTTTGAATTTATGCTGTGCTTCACTTATAAGTGCTACTTAGTATAACTTTGAAGTGCATGGCATGCAGTTTTTACAGTTCAAGCTTCATGAGTTCTATTACCATTCCTAGAGGCAGTCTACTGCACGTTCTCCCTATGTTAGTTTTCTGAGCAGTGCTCTTTCAATTTCAACTCCATGCATCTGCAACATTCCTTTGTGTACCGGTGAGCTCTGTTATTATGTATATGCACCTCTCAGAAGTTTCATGTAAGCCCCACCCTGAGCCCCCTGTCGATCAAATGTACTTGTATAACGCAGTCACTGCATCATGAGCACATGAGAAAAACAAAAAAAAGCCTTTTCAGCTTGTGACTTATTCACAGTGGAATTCACCAGGAATACATTCCCCCCAGTTTGATAACACTGTGCAATATTTTTTATTTATCCTGTTTCTAATCATGCTCAATTCATGCAGAAACAAGTGTGATTACAAAGGTGAAGTAAAAAACACTGGTCTTTGTTTTGGTGTTGCTGAAAATGAGCACAATACGCAGAAAAAAAATATCACACGGTGTTTGTGGTTAGTGCCTTCAGTGAGGGGGGCTAGTAGAGATTATTCCGTGAACAAGTCTTATGTGTTCATGACCCAAAGGTGGCTGAGAAACTCTGATTTAGGTGTGTTTGACTAGCTCTGGGGGAGCCTGAATAGGGCTGTTTCCTGCCTTGTGCACCATTGGAAGAAGCTGGTATGAAATGTATGTACTGTAGGTACTTAATTTATTCTTGCTGTGAAATGCAAGAAAAAAGCAACAACAAAATAAATAAAAACACACTAAACTTCTGTGGGGGAACTGCAACAGAAGGCAGTGGAAGATGTATGAACTGCAGGAGAAAACCCCAATCTGTTGTACAAAATGTCAGGTTTCCTCATGTCTAGTTTTAAACAGAATCTCTGGCATGGCCTGGCATGAATAATAATTTTGTAAGTAAAGGTTTGGATGAGTACATAATTATTATGTATGTAAATTGTTTACTTATTGCTTCAGTTGATCTTTTCCTCTGAATATGTCTCCATGCATGCCCACACCATTGCTACAAATATGGGTTCCGATCTTTCTTCTCACTCACCCCATGTTTACTGACCACACTGCATGAATTTTTCCTGCAGTACAATAGAACCACTAATTTGTGTCCTTCCCCTCCTAAGCAACATTCATGTCCATATACTTAAGACGAGTTTAATACGCAATACATTATGAACTCTCACAATACTACAGGAGGTCAAGGACTCCCAAGCTTTACAGTTCCCCTTTCAAGTTTAATGTACTGAATGGCCAGCACATCATGCTATCAATGTTATGCCAGCAGTCCTGAAAATTGGCTGATTTTATATTTGCCTTATACTGTATGCTTTACTCTATATACCCATATTCTCTGTAGATATAGTAAGTGACATTTCATTGCTCAATTACATTGTGTCAAAGTTGCATTGCACAGAAAAGCTGATCAATTTAATTCTGTAATTTAAATGCATTTATTTAATTTTCCTTTTTTTAGTTTGACACCTTACAGCTCATTATTGTTGGGACATCTCTCAAAGTCAGAGTTCTCTTTTAAACTGAGTTCTGGAGTTGGAGAGTTTAATTTAGCGTTCAGTGATATAAATGGTGCAGGGTGAAGAAAGGAATAATCCAGTCCATTAGGATGCATAAAGAGGGTGCAGTATGTGGGACATTTCCATTAATCATGCCCATACATTAAATGCTGACTTTTAAAAGGACCCCCTCAACAATTCGGAGGACAATATTATGCCATCATCTCCCCAAAATGAATTTATACTGTATAATTCTGCAACATTGCCTATGCCTTGGTACTACATATAACCGTTTTATATAAGGCGTTTTGTAAAATGGTTATGATTTTTATAAAATTTTAGTTTAAAGAAACCTCAGTGAAACAAGACTCATTAACTTGCAGACATATCAGCAACTTTCTTAAAGGAAAATGGTACTTCAGGAACTTTTAGTTACGTCATCCACTGCTACATTTCCTGTTGAATTGTCTGTAATTGGTCTGAGATCATATTAGGCCACAATAATGTAGCTCTGCTGTCAAAAAATGAATCCTTCCATGTACGTGAAGTTCATTAACGCTTATTTGAATGTGTTTCAGATGTCCCATCAAAGCAGACCTCCTCTGTTGCGGTGGCAGGAGCTGTCATGGGAGCTGTGTTAGCTTTGTTACTCATTGCTATATTCATTATTGTTCTTCTGACACCAAGAAAAAGGAAACCTTCATATCTGGATAAAGTGTAAGTATTCACGTATGAAGTGTAATTTTAAAGAAATATGAAACCTATTTAGAGTAGTCATTTAAATACTGGCTGTTAAACAGAGCAGGGCCACACTATTGTGCCAGCTCAGCTATGACATGAACATTAGGCCAATTAAGCTTGACTTTTGCTGAAACTGGCAGCTTGACTCCACGAGGTAATGAAGGTTAAATAAAAAGCATGAACGAGGAGAAGAGCAGACTGATTTTGTTTAATGTAAAATTTCTCCTGCAGGAAATCGCATGTCATCATGATCCTGAAGTGGACATTTGGGTTAGACAATGGATTTTCAATGATTTTAAATAGATACAGTACCTGTATATATGTTTATTCACAGTAAGCAATATCATTTAATTTTGTCACTTTGCAAGAATATTTTATAGATATTAGTGGTGTTGCCATAATGTAAAAATGATGCTGAATTAAAACCCTATGACTAACATAATGAAAAATACATCTTATTCAATCAAAACTGAACTCACAGAATTGTTTTAATAATAAGGTAGCTGTATAAATCTAACTCAAAATTAAGAAAATAAATAAATGAATGAATGATCATACATACTGGCTTTAAGTTGCTATTTCTAGCAATTACTTTTAAGTAATGAATGCCTGAGGAAAAATAAGTTGGATTGGGTTACCAAGTACACAATATGATGTTTTTGTTAAACATTTTCCAAGTTATTTTTCTTGGCAGAGAAATTCTATAATTCCTTAAAGTTATGAACTGGGGTCAATGCTGCAGATTTTTCCTAGTGATTGCCGCGCATTTTGTATAGAGGGAAACAAAATTAAAGATAGTTAGCAAACTTGTATTTTCCTCAGGTACAGCAGATATTGTATAGTACAGTTTTGGAAGATGATTGATGCTGGGTTGTTTTTGATAAACTAGCAAAACTGTCACACACCCAACATCACAAAAGCAGCCTCTCTTGTACATTAGAACAATCTAGATGAGAACAGGCCATTCAGCCCAACAAAGCTCGCCAGTCCAGGACAGGAGTTTAAGGACACGACTGAAATACTTTAACCATTGGGTGTTTCATTGCATAAAAGTTTACAGTCTATTGGTTGTAACTTTTTTAAAATGTCACTGAACTTTATCAGTCTAACGATTTTACCTTAGTATCATTTTCTGCTAGTATAAGCATCTATTAAAACTGAATTAAACAAGTTATGTAAAATAATAAGCAGTGGCAGCTGGTGAAAAATTTGGGGGTGGGGGGTACGGTTTTTGTGGGGACAAACTAAAGCAGCTCTTATAGAGTGCGTTTCACATCTTATGTATTATATAGTGCCTTTTGTGGTCCTCATCATAGTTGTCAATGCACATCTTGGCCTGTTCAGTACCACACCCAGTTCTCCATTCTGCCAAAACCAACACCATAATGTCTGCACACTCACCTCCCCAATCTTCCAATAATGTGCGTTTCTGTATCCTATAATACATCTATGTCATAAGTCCAATCCAAATCTTATTCTGCTCTACTAATTCTGCTAATAGCGAGCCCAGTTCTTGGCCATTTCCACTCTACTCCATAAATCCACATCATACAATCACTAGTCCTCTGATTTGCATCCCAGTTTATCATTAACCACACCCACAGAATCATTTCCACCCTAATTTTGTTCTATACTTGCTGCCAGACTGCCCAGTCCTTGGCAAGTTTGCCAGGCTTACCTCACCTGGGCATAAATTCACATTGTAAGATCCACAGACCCTGACATCTTAAAACATAACTCGCCCCTCAACCTGTTTTGTACTACATCCACAAGATAAGTCCAACCTAAATCTTATTCTCCCTTTACGATTAGAATACCTATATTTCCTTAAACAAATTTTGCCCCGCTCTCCTTCAGGCCTGAAAATTTCTTAGTTACTTTAATTAAATTGAGTCATTTCACTAAACCTGCCAAAAAATTAGCCTTATACTATTGTCTATATCAGTGTTTCCCACTGTAGTGGGGGACTTTTTGTAACCAAAATCATCTCAAGGCACATCACCATCTTACTAATGACAAACACACATACTGTATCTCATACACTTGCTCAGCTCCCCAAAGCAGCAGGACTACCGGAGAAGTTGGTATAAAAAGGAGCTCAGAGATCAGCACTTAGTGAGCACTTTGGTGGCATCTCTAAGCTGCTTTGAACATTTGCCCTTCTCTTTATGCCTCAGAAGCAACTTGTATACCCACTATCTACCAGCGCTCCAGGGCAGATGGACTCTAGCAGCCTGGAGACACATCCAAAGTACTCTAACATGGCGATCACAGAGCTGCTTTTATGCCAATATCTCCAGGTAGACCTATCCTCCTCTAGACAGGTCTCGACCACCTGCAAAGCTTGTGTAAGAAAAAAGTCTTTGTGTAAGCTTGACCTCAATCACTTGCCTGCTGCTGAATTCTTAAGTCAGATCAGTCTGGTCTAAGCTCCTTTATCTTAGTTTTTTTTCTTCTAGTGAACCGATTTATGAAGGGATGTTTCATTAACTAAATTTTCATTAATTTCTGAAGTTCCACATAAAGTTGCAATCTCCCTAAAGTTGTGCTCACTTATTTGTATTTATATCAATGGTGGGTGTGAACTGTGAATCATTGACTTGAACATGACGTAGTGCGTCGACGATTGTCCAATCACATTAGATTAAAAAAACCTAAAACAATACTAATTTGGTGCCAATAAATATGGGAGTGTCTGGGGTGCAGAGAGCTGCTTACCCAGAAAAATGTGAAAGCAGCAAATTAAAGGGCAGCCTCAGGTCACCTGTTCGCCAAAAGATCAATGACTTACATAGACTTTCATTTGGCTGGAGCCCTTCACTCAGGAAATAGGTATTTACACAGAAATTAAACAAACAAAAAACAATTTTTAATTGATGTTGGTATGCACTGACACTAGGCATGTAGTACCAACAAAACAAATTTCATTTAATTTATTTCATTTTGCATTAGCTAATTATATAAAGTTTAAAATATTTGGAGGGAGGGTGGCACTTCAGCACCCTGCATTACAAACAGCCACTGAAGTTATGTAAAATGAATAGAATTGGATCATACCGTGTAGCCAAAAATAACAATACCATAATGCTACAATAATATGAAAATTCCATATAGGAGTAACCTTAACAAAATGTAAATAGTTTACCTGAATAAATTACATTGAAGTAACTTCATATTTATAAGCCGAAATAATGCAGAAATATAGGTCAATGTAAAAGTTAACAATTTAACTTAAAAGGATAATGTCTTTCTGCGGTGGGTTGGCACCCTGCCCGGGATTGGTTCCTGCCTTGTGCCCTGTGTTGGCTGGGTTTGGCTCCAGCAGACCCCCCTGACCCTGTGTTCGGATTCAGCGGGTTGGAAAATGGATGGATGGATGAATGGATAATGTCTTTGCATTTTATGAACAATTACACTTCAAATTTAACTTCCCATCAACAATTTTTCCACTTCATTCAAAACAAACTTCGGTAAAAGGAACCTACCCAATTTCCCTCATCTTCCACCCATTTCTATTACAGAGGCAATACTAATCATCCTTGAACACAAACAGCTTCTCACCAATATATAAAAACTATAAAGCCTTTTCTTTCAAAGATGCCAGGGTACATTGGGGAAAGGATCTGTCACTTAACATCTCTGAAAAAGGAGAAGGTCAAACAAACTACCTCAAACCTCACTACTAGCACATAGACTTATCTTACTCTAATGGAAGAATCCCAGCCCACCCGTTGTAAGTCAGTGGGTAACTGATGTTCTATACCATTTGAAATTGGAGAAAAAAAATTAAATTCTCACTTAGAGGATGTGTTCAAAACATTTTTAAAATATGGAAAGGACTAATTCATTAGATCTTGGAATACGCATTTATATCGGGGGGGAAAGGACATTGTCATTTCTTAGTTTTTTTAAAGATTTGTTCTTGCTGTTTCTCTTCTCTCGGGCTTGGGTTGAATCATGGTTTGTTAAGTTTGGCATGATTGTATGGAATGTTGTTTTCTTCAAATAAAATTAATAAAGATTTATTTCAGTGCAGTTTCATTCATGAAATACATAAAGGAGGCATAATCACAGGAATAAGACTGTTTCAAATAAATAGAACAGAAAACAAACATTAGCTGGGATTCACTGTGCAGAATCACCCTGTCCAACATAGGATGGTTTTTCTAGTTACTCACTGTCTAAACCGCATAAGAACTTGACTCAACTCATCTTCTGTTTGATAATTGAGAGCAGTTTTGAAATGCCACCCTGGGAGAGCTTCTGGCACAGTATGCACTATTATCTTTTATTTTAGGAGTGCCCTCTGAAAGATTTGAGTCTATCCCAAAAAAACTGTTTCTGGTGGCCCTGGTTACCCTTGAACTACTGAGCTCTGCAGTGTGAGGACCCTGTTGTGCCTCCTAACAGTCTGGGGAAGTTCTCAATGCCTTCTGGCTGACCTCAATAACATCTGTAACAGTGACCACAGAGAAATTATTTCCAGGGTACTTTATTAACAAATGTATCATACCATCCCTGACAGCTGTTTACTTACATTGGTACTTAAAGAGGCTCCAAGTTAATACTGTGGGCTCTTCTTTTTAGAAGTACAGTACCTCTCCTTTGTATTACACCAGTGCACCTAGTGCCCCCTTAAAACTTCATGGCAGTTGAGCAACCTGTTAAACCATATATGAATTAGTAATGAATAGAACCCAGAGCCGAGTGTTGAACTGATCTAATACCCACCAGTCAATCCTAGCATATCCTCACTTCTGGTGTTGTCTTCTAGGTCTGTCCTTTAGACAATCTGTCCTTCTGTTTGAGGTCATCTGAAAGGACACCACCTCTCTTTATTAGAGTGTTTAGAACACATGGCCTGACATAAAATAGCATGACTAGATACAGAAGCTGATCACTGACCCTTGGCAGAGTGTGCTCTGGCACCAGGTGCACTTAAAACCTTGTGTTCAAATATGTTAATACACAGTCTGACTAGTACAGAAGTTGAAAATCTAACTCACAGTCACATCTAGATATCTTCAGGAGGGTAGCCGTCATTCTTTGCATTAACAAATCCAATGTCTAAAAGGCAGAATACTTTGAATAGTTGGTAGGCTTCTGTTTACACACACATTTACATTTATTTGCTTGGCAGATGCTTTTATCCAAAGAGTCTTACAAAACAGGGCAGAAGTTAACTGTCAAAGCTCTGTATACAGCACAGGCTGACTTGCCTGCTTCCTCTACCCAATCTCCAAATCTAACCATGTTGGCTCTCCCTGAGCACATATAAACCAAAATGAGTTTCCAAGAGTGGAACGTGCGCCAAAGTGTCAAGTAGCAAGTGAAGAGGTGAAGGAAACCTGTACTGGTAAATGAAAAGTACCTCTACATGCCAGTGTATTTAACGAACTTTGAGGAAGTGATAGGGCCTACAAATAGTGAGGTAGCCGTGGAAAGGAATTCCTTTGGAGGAACCCAGTAATAGGCATTCAAAGGAATTCCACCAGGGTGGTAAGTGACACCAGAAGTTTTTCACATGGTACTAGTGACAGCCTACTGTCCAGCAGCTAGAAGGAAATGGTGCCAAAGCATCAGTTTTGTTTTGTTCCTGTTTTCATTTTTAGCTATTTTCTAACACGCCATTGATTGTTTTGTATTTTTAATTTTTTCTCTTTTTGCATGGCAAGGCCACTTGATAAGAGAGTATGTTAAGTTGCTGTAGTAAGTACAGTCACCCAAGTGCAGTGTTTAAGCCAAACTCGCAGCCACTGTAGACTGTGGTGGAACTGGCATCTTTGCCTGTGTTCCTGCTCCTTCTTCCCTTAACATTTGATAAAAAATCTTTTGCTTTTCTTTTTTATTTTAATTCTTCTTGTCAACGTTTGGGTTCTTTTATTAGTGAGATTATAATTCCTGGTGCTTTACATAGTTAGATCTGTTCACTAGGTTTGAATTGCTCAGATCTATTTGTTTAATTGACTCTCTAGATCAGGGGTCCTTAATCACAGTCCTGGAGAGCCGCAGTGGCTGCAGGTTTTTGTTCCAACCCAGTTGCTTAATTAGAAAGTAATTCTTACCAATACTTTAATTTCATGGCTTGCTAGTGCTTTAACTCTGTCCTGCCAGGTCATTCTCATATCCTAGATTTTCTTCTCCTTTCTAAAAGGTATCATCCAAATGATTTGAAGGCTAAAATGGAGAAGTAATTCTCAGTCCTTCACTTTTTTCTCTTCACTTTCCTTCCAAGTATTAAATTAAACCCAACAGTGCATGATAAATACACACGGGTGTAAATGGTAACAAGCTAAATGGAGAAATGCTGATCTCTTTTGTCATTTTCAGGTTATTGCTAATTAGGAACAATTAAAAACCAAGAATGCAGCTGTTTAAGATTTTGAATCCTTATTGCTTACTTTAGTCTTAATGAGCGAGACAACTAAAGTGAAGCAGAAGTGTTACTTGAGCAATAAGTGCTTATTAAGCAGTTGGGTTGGAACAAAAACTTGCAGCCACTGCAGCCCTCCAGGACCGTGATTGAGGACCCCTGCTCTGGATGTAATTAAAGCTTTTTTTTCTTCTTTACATTAAATAATTTTATTATAGTTTTGTTATTATACATTAGTGTTCTTCTTGTTCTCCTAGTTTTATCTTTTGTGATTTTTGCGTTATATTTGAAGTTAGTGTTTTTAATCTGTATTCAGTGTTTGGGATTTAAATTTGTATATTATTTAAACATTAAAGGTTCCATGCAGAACTAGGCGTTTTAATGTTTTTGTCCTTCCCCATTGCTACTAATCATGAGACATTTTGGTTGGTGGTCTAGAGATGGTAGTAAAGGCCTACTTGTGATCTTGGAAATGATTCTAAGGTTTGGCCCAGAAGTGACTTCAACATTGGGTTTGCTGTTAATTTCATCATCGGGTTTTACAATTTGTTTTGTTACTGTCTGCAGATAATAATCTCAAATCAAAATCTAGTTCTTTCTTTAAGAATTTGTTTATGGTCAATTAGGAGCGGGAAGGGGTTGACTTCCCATTTAACATTTTGTGGTAGCTGGCAAGCCCATACAGTAGAAGGGCTATTTCAAGACAGAAGGACAAAATGATATGATGAGCCAGCAAAGGGTTCCACCTTCGTCATTTTATGGAAGAAAGCCAAACTAAATGTGTGTCAGTGGCCATGAAAGCGACACTCTTCAAAAGGCCAAACATGTGATGTTTCATTTATTTCTTTTCAATTGGAAACAGATGTCATCAATTGATTATTAAAACATTGCTAATGTACAGCCAACGTTTATTGATTGAACAGGTGAATTGGGGCAGGGACTTGATATTCAGAAAACCAAAGGGTTCAGAAAAAGTGTATCTGAGGGGATTGGAAGGCAAATACAGAAACAAAAGTGTAGTGTAATTCCGATGCAGTAAAGTTGGCTAGCCTCCCCACTAAACAAAGAGGGGGCAACACTTAGTGAGCCAAGAGAAGCATGAAGTTTTTATTTTGGTGGGGTTTTTTTGGGGTCGCTCTGTTTGTCTCTTTTATGTTTTTGATTAATACTCTATTTTAAATTTGCCTGGGCCTCCCTGCTTGGAGTTTGCATATTCTCCCCATGTCTGTGTGGATTTCCACCAGGTGCTCTGGTTTCCTCCCACTGTCCATAGACATGCTGGTGATGCTAAATTGGCCCTAGGGTGTGTTTGGCGGGTGGTTGTCCTGCAATGTCCAGTGTTTGTTCCTGCCTTGCTTCCTGTGGTAGCTGGGATAGGCTCCAGCACCTCTGCCAGGAGCCTGGTCTGGATTATGCAAGTTACAAAATGACATGACAAAGTGCGAAATTAACAAGAATTCACCAGGACCCTAGGGTGGCACAAGAAGTAGCCAGGTCATAAGGAGAGACAAAAAGAGGCCACACTGGTAGCAGAAGAGGTCCAGTTAATTTCAGTGTGGTTGAACAGGGACCTATAGAGGGAATGGGTCCTTTTGGTACCCATTTGCTCCAAATAATGTGAAAGAGACAAAGGTGACCTTGGGACAAGCACATAATGTTTTTCTGAGATGGTACGAAAACAGGTAACCAAGCTGATGATCTGTAAATACAACTGTTTTTGAGAGAAGTGAAGCCAGACAGGGAACATTCAAAATTGTAATACCTCCTGGCTACTACAGGGCACATTTTACCAAAAAAGGACAAAGGAAATGGTGTTGTCACTTTAACAGATGCTGCCTGGGAGACCTGGCCCCTTAAGGAGGAGCTAAATGGTGAGGAGTGTCGGGACAAAGAGTGAATAAAGGGAGTTATAGCTTTTTGTACTTGCAAAGGATAAATGAACAAAAAAAAATCGTCACCATAGCCTGTGCCCAAAATGCATGTTTTTTTTCCTTGATTTTTTTTTTTTTTAATTATGGTGTCATTTTTGACTCCTTGATGTTCTTTTTGTGTAGAGGGCAGTCATAAAGGCCTCCTTCTATTGCAGTATTTATAGTATTTTTATATGACATCTCTAAGATCATTTTAGTCTGATGAGAGGTGCATAGTTGAATTTGAAAACTACATTACTACACTAGGTGTAATTATATGGAAAACCTTTTGGAATTAATAAGTTGTACCTACCCTTAATCAATAGTAATTTACATCATGCTAAAGAACATGGATATCGGATCCTTCCACTCATTAGCAATCTTAGCAGAAGGACCCCGTGATTAATTAGCACGAGTATAACTGTTTTCCTTGTTTAATATACAGTAATAAAATAAAACAGGTTTCAAGAAGTAGACGTAAAATTCAGCATATGCATCTGAATTTCCCCATGGAATTATTTTATCTAATCTATTCTAAAACCTCAACAATTTTCTAGGTTCCTTTCAATGTTATGCTTATTTTCAGAATCAGCATTGGATAAATTGTTGATCTTGTCATTTTACAGTAACACATCAGGGTGCTACCACTATACAAATGAAAATACATGCAGACACATGCGAAATGATCTCATTGGTAGGGAAATGTATCATAACAAAGGCTTTGATGGCCCAGGACAATATTAATTACAGTATATGTTTTTTCCACCATTTTTACCTTTCTAGTTTTTAATTAAGAGCAGAAATCTATCTGAAGTCCTTATATAAAATAGTATTCTCAGATTACTAGAAAAAAATATGATAAATATCCAGAGTATCTCTACTAATTGTGAAAGAGTTAAACAAAAAAATATATTTTTTTAATGTTCTTCAGAAAAAAACAACCATCTTACACTTTTACAGCAGGACTGCTCAGCTGCAGCGGTGCAGTCAGTCTCATATAAGCCTGTAAGCTCCTTCTCTCTTCCTCTCTCTGCTTCATCAATCATTAAGATGAAGTTTTAAAAATGTGAAATGGGACAGTTCAAGTGATCAGAACTAGCACACGAAAGTGAAGTTAAACACAGCTAAAACAAGATGTTTCACTGGGCAATTTCATGAAGACAAAGTAACAGCTGTTCATTGTCACTGGTGGTCTGTTCTGCACCACTTCATCTAATCTGTAGACTGAACATGCTTCATATTACTTTTGATCTTTCATCTAATTTATTTCTTTTAGATTGTTTGCCTTATGAAACTAAACAGCTGTTCGTCGCCAGATATTCTGATGCACCAATAAATTAAGTTGCTCTGGTAAATTCAAGTTGTTATGCTACCCCTGTATACAATTTTTAATAGGGAAATATGTACAATAGATAATAAAGTCTGTTTAGCCATATTGAAATTTTAGCTTTTTGTCAACAAAGGCTAAAATCGAGAGGAATTATGTCAGACCACTTTTCTCCTTTAGTAACATCTTAAAATCAATGATATTGATGTTTAAAAAACAGATGGATATTTAAAAAACATTACAAATAAAAATATACAATTCATTCTTGCAAAGTGAAAACTGCAGTAGGAGTGATGGATGCATTTAAAGGTGTAGGTGGGATTACATCAGGGATCGACTCTGAGCCCTTTCTTATTTGCAATGGTGATGGACAGATTGACGGACGAGATTAGACAGGAGTCCCCGTGGACTATGCTGTTTGCTGATGACATTGTGATCTGTAGCGATAGTAGGGAGCAGGTTGAGGAGACCCTGGAGAGGTGGAGATATGCTCTAGAGAGGAAAGGAATGAAGGTCAGTAGTAACAACACAGAATACATGTGTGTAAATGAGAGGGAGGTCAGTGGAATGGTGAGAATGCAAGGAGTGGAGTTGGCGAAGGTGGATGAGTTTAAATACCTGAGATCAACAGTAGAGAGTAATGGGGATTGTGGAAGAGAGGTGATAAAGAGTGCAGGCAGGGTGGAATGGGTGGAGAAGAGTGTCAAAAGTGATTTGTGACAGACAGGTATAATCAAGAGTGAAAGGGAAGTTCTACAGGACGGTAGTGAGGCCAGCTATGTTATATGGGTTGAAGATGGTGGCACTGACCAGAAATAAGGGGAAAGAGCTGGAGGTGGCAGAGTTAAAGATGCTAAGATTTGCATTGGGTATGATGAGGATGGACAGGATTAGAAATAAGTACATTAGAGGGTCAGCTCAGGTTGGACAGTTTGGAGACAAAGTCAGAGAGGCAAGATTGCGTTGGTTTGGACATGTGCATTGGAGAGATACTGGGTATATTGGGAAAAGGATGTTAATGATAGATCTGCCTGGCAAGAGGAAAAGAGGAAGGCCTAAGAGAAGGTTTATGGATGTGGTGAGAGAAGACGTGCAGGTGATGGATGTAACAGAATAAGATGCAGAGGACAGAAAGATATGGAAGAAGATGATCCGCTGTGGCAACCCCTACCGGGAGCAGCCGAAAGAAGATTCTTGCAAATCAAGCGATATCAGCTGTGATAGTAGTGTTTGCTCCTTCAATTAACTTCTTTCCCTGGATATTGATACAAAGACTAAGAACTATTGTCTGCAATTTAAGTCCATTAAAGTACTTAATGATATGACTGACTCCCTAATTTGTTTGTATAACTTAATATACTGTAACTTTTGCAGTTCTTAACATGTTTGTGTATTTTGTTTGAATATTTATTCTTAATCACATATATTTTCTTTTGTAAGAGAGGAGTTCTATAAAAAATATTCACCTCCATGGAAGTATTCAGATTCAATTGTTATACAACATTGAATCACAATAGATTTAATTTGGCGTTTTTGACATTGACATTAAAGACCAATTTTACTGTTGATCAAAGTGAAAACAGATCTTTGCAAAGTGGTTTAATGGTTTATATTATAATTATAAATAACTGATGGCATAAGTATTCTCACCGTTTAATATGACAAATTTAAATTATTACTGATGTGCCCAATAGGTTTTTGGATCACAATATTAGTTAAATGGAGCTCACGTCAGTAGTCAAGAAGTTTCAATTAATTTTAGTACAGTGTGACGATGCTGGTTCTTTCCATACTCCCAACGTCCTTATGGGAGCCTTAAACCCAACACCGTCGGTAATGTCACTGAGATGAGCTGACAAATGAGGACAAATCTCTCATGAAGCCAGGGGATATATCCAAAAAGTGCTAAAATGCTTTTATTAAAACAACAAACAGTGTCCAAACAAAAGTGCAGTGCCTCAGGTTCAATAAATAATCCATCAAAACAAGAGTGCAGTGAGGATAAAAATCAAATAAATAAATCCTTTAAAATACGAGGTTAAAATGCAGTCTCAATCATCCTGATCTAGGCACCCCAGCTTTCTCCCCGACTCACCCATAACTCGCAGCTGGCGGATACCCCACAACCATGAGCTCCTTCAGCCAACTTCTGTCTTGGCCTCCTTACGGAAGTCACTGCCAGACCGTCTGAGGTCGGCTGTCCTCCCTTCATCTTTTGCGCTCCTGCAGTCGCTCATCTGATCCCTCGGGAGGACACCTGCCCTGCTCACCCCACTCACTTGAACATTCAGTGGGGCGAACTAGCCCCTAGAGCGCTACCAACTAACGCTCCTTCGGCTTCCTCTTTTCAGGTGGCCAAATCCTCCAGCCAAGACTGCTCCTTCCTGTCCATTAACCTCCTTTTTCTTCACCTCCAACTATCTCTCCCCCATCTTGGTGTCAACCCGTATAAATATACCCCCGTGTGCCTCCGTGGGCGCAGCGCCTTAATCACACACTGCAGGAAGCCAATGAGGCAATCAAGAATGACCGCACCCACATGTGCAGGTATGACTCGCTTCAACAACCTCATTAACTCCCTGCAGTCGTGCAATCGCACCCACGGAGAATGGCACGGCTATACGGATTTAAAACCCGACTTTTTTTATTGGAAACCGCGGACCCGCTATACCACATACAGTACAAATACACCTTATCTAGAAGGTTCAACGTGGGGCGAGTCAGTATCATAGCCTAACCTACACAGTGAAGACACTCCAAGCAACCCCATGAAAAGGTGATTTCCTGGTGGAAAATCTGACGTAGTTAGCAAGAAATCTGTGCCTTGACAGTGAGGCAACAACCCCAAACATCAAGTCAGACCTACTCAATAATGGCTTAAATGCAACAATGTTAATGTCCTGAAGTCACCAAGTCAGAGGGAGGATAGATAGATAGATAGATAGATAGATAGATAGATAGATAGATAGATAGATAGATAGATAGATAGATAGATAGATAGATAGATAGATAGATAGATAGATAGATAGATAGATAGATAGATAGATAGATAGATAGATAGATACTTTATTAATCCCAATGGGAAATTCACATTCTTCAGCAGCAGCATACTGATACAATAAATAATATTAAAGAATGATAATAATGCAGGTGAAAAACAGACAATAACTTTGTATAATGTTAAATGTTAACGTTTACCCCCCGGATGGAATTAAACAGTCGCATAGTTTGGGGGAGGAACGATCTCCTCAATCTGTCAGTGGAGCAGAACAGTGACAGCAGTCTGTCGCTGAAGCTGCTCTTCTGTCTGGAGATGATACTATTTAGTGGATGCAGTGGATTCTCCATAATTGATAGGAGCCTGCTGAGCACACTTCGCTCTGCCACAGATGTTAAACTGTCCAGCTCCATGCCAACAATAGAGCTTGCCTTCCTTACCAGTTTGTCCAGACGTGAGGCGTCTTTCCTCTTAATGCTGCCTCCCCAGCACACCACTGCATAGAAGAGGGCGCTCGCCACAACTGTTTAATCTTAATCCCATTGATTCACTCATGATTCTGAAGCAGCCTGACAGAACTTGGGCAGTTTTGCAAAGAATGGGTAAAAGAACTGGTGTCCAGATTTTCAAAGCAGATAGTGTATTGCTGTCAGTTGACTGGTTCTCTCCTTATATTGCTTTCTTAATCTGTTAGTTGTTTTATTCCTTTTAAAATTCCTTTTTATTCTCTTATTTTATTTTAATGTTTTGTCTTAGTTGATTTTATTGTGCAGCAACCTTGGTTGACACTTGTTGTCTTTTAAATGTGCTATATAAATAAATATAATATGATAGAGACCTGCGCACACAGACTCAAGGCTGTTTTGGCTGCCAAAGGTACATCAATACTAACCTGAACAGGGTAAATGCTTTTGCACTTAATTTTGTAACGGCCAACCCCTTACCCAGACTGGCCACTACACTACCAAGACTGAGGTTTCTTGCTCTAATATCAAGCCATACTCCTTAAAAGATGTCTTATTTTCCTGACACGAAATAACCAGAGACAGTAAACAATGTCAAATTAAACATATATTGTAAAATGAACAACATAAAAACATTCAATAATAAATAAATATGTATAAGTGCACAAATTACCACTTATCCCCAAAACACCAGTGACTAATTAATATATATATTAATAAATATTTACAAGAAACCCTCCCTTGCCCCCAAACAATTAACAAAAGCACACAACACAAATACAAACATAGCTGAAAAACACAGCTGTTGAAAATGTGGTGAAACAATGTGTCCCAAAATAAAGTCCAACGGTATAGAAACTGGTTGTGGTGTTATGATGCTTCCTCCCGACAACAAAACAACCGCACCGTAAACGTCCTGGCAATGGTTGGAATGACTTCAACCCCGGGTTTTCTCGGCTCTGGCTGTCGTGATGAATAATCGGTAGATGAAAAAGCAGGCATTGGAATAAAGCAATGAATAGCAGTAATGAGTTTGTAGATGGTTGGATAAATGGTCTTTTCTTATCCTCTCTCTCCCTCCACCTCTCACTCCTCTTTTTTAAATGTAAAATGTCCCAGGTGTAACTGGTGTGTAAACAGGTGATTTCCATCCTGGGGCTGCGGTCTCTCTCCATCATCCATCCCCTCTGTACTTACAGGGACAACATTCACTGACATACACATAACGGACAGTAAACAGGACGATGAAAACAACACGCATTCAGCACACACATAGAATATACTATTACTATATAGCCCCGCTACAATTTTGTGTTTTATATTTATAATTAATTGAGGTCACTTTGCAGAGGCCTCTTTTCAGTTTGACATTTAAAAGACTCTACAGTGTTAAAAATGTAGAATTAAATCTGTTGTGATTCCATGCTGTATAAAATATGAAAGCTTCCAGGGGGCTGAAAACCTTTTATTGACATTGTATACGCAAAGTTCCAATGACAAAATACTGTAAATGTAGCATTACAGGAAATGCTCAGTGTAAAGATGGGGAAAGGACAGTAAGGAACATTGTAGAAAAGCCCATTTACAGTATTTTTAACACCTACTGTCTCAAGCCACCTTTACATTGGGTAGAATGGAGCCCATTAATTTTGACTATTAAATGATTCACATACATACTGATTATGTAGTTAAATAGCCTAATAGGAAAGAGATGCTAAAAGATAAAGAGGAATGAATGATTAACTGTATGAAAAGACTTCTCCTGTTGCTCCTCAAATATATTTCCTTGGCTTAAGGAACAACAAGCATACCTGCCAAAGACAAGTCATGGGCAGAACCATCTGGTGCTCACCATATCCCCCATGAGGCTGTTCTAAATGGAGGCAAGGCCTTTCTGAAACCACAGCAACATAATATGTTATAATATCATTTTGTAATATGCTTTATTTATCTGTTAATTGCCACAGCCTGTTTACAGTATTAACTATTTTTTTTCATAAATTTAAAATCTTAAATAACTTGTGTTGCTTAGACAAAGTACTGTTCCAGTTTTTTTTCTACAGAAGGATAATTTGCTATCAGCTATAACTTAGTCTGACTGCATTTAGCTGGATTTGAGCAGACAGTATGTCTCTGAACACCTCAGAATTCATTCGGCTGCTTCTGTCCTGTGTCACATCATCAATAAACACTAGTGTGTCCCAGTGCCACTGGCAGCCATGCACACACAAGCCATCACACTGCCTCCACCATGTTTTACAGATGATGTGCTATGCTTTGGATAATGAGCTATTCCACGCCTTCTCCATACATTTTTCTTGCCATCATTCTGGTAGAGGTTGATCTTGGTTTCATCTGTCCAAAGAATGTTTTTCCAGAACTGTGCTGGCTTTTTTAGATGTTCTTTAGCAAAGTCCAATCTAGCCTTTCTATTCTTGAGGCTTATGAGTGGCCTGCACCTTGCAGTGCACCCTTTGTATTTACTTTCATGAAGTCTTCTCTTTATGGTAGACTTGGATATCGATACGCCTACCTCCTGGAGAGTTTTGTTCACTTGGTTGGCTGTTGTGAAGGGGTCTCTCTTCACCATGGAAATGATTCTGCGATCATCCACCACTGTTGTCTTCCGTGGACGTCCAGGTCTTTTTGCGTTGCTGAGTTCACCAGTGCTTGCTTTCTTTCTCAGGATGTACCAAACTGTAGATTTTGCCACTCATAATATTGTAGCAATTTCTCGGATGGGTTTTTTCTGTTTTCACAGCTTAAGGATGGCTTCTTTCACCTGCATGGAGAGCTCCTTTGACCGCATGTTGTCTGTTCACAGCAAAATCTTCCACATGCAAGCACCACACCTCAAATCAACTCCAGGCCTTTTATCTGCTTAATTGATAATGACATAACGACGGACTTGCCCACACCTGCCCATGAAATAGCCTTTGAGTCAATTGTCCAATTACTTTTGAGCCCCTGAAATGAAGGGATTGTGTTAAAAAATGCTTTAGTTGCCTCACATTTTTATGCAATCGTTTTGTTCACCCCACTTAATTAAAGCTGAAAGTCTGTACTTCAACTGCATCTGAGTTGTTTCATTTAAAATTCATTGTGGTGATGTACAGAACCAAAATTAGAAAAAAGTTGTCTCTGTCCAAATATTTGTGGACTTAACTGTATATATATTTGATTGTGCTTCTGAAAATTACGCTTGCTCATAAGAAATCTGCTTACGCTTCTGAAAGTTACACTTTCTTCTGAAAATTACAAGTACATTTCTCAGGCATGAACTGTCAAAAATACGTTGCTGGATTTGCTATTGAGGAAGAAACAATTGACTTTTGTTACTGCACATGTGCCACAAAGGTAGAAAGATAGTTATTTTTGACGGTGGTGGTACTTCACACTTAGCCCCTTTACAGTGGCTCTAAAGGGCAAAACGCAAAATAAAACCAACACAATGAAATTAATTAAACAATGATAACATGCAACTAACAAAAAGTGAGAGCATGACATTAACAAATTAACAGCAGTGCGTTTTAAACTTTACATAACATATTTGTTATACATGTTTAGGAGAGTGAAATGTTGCGGAAGGCTCCCAAACATCAGATTTTGGCACTCTTGGTGATATAGTTGGGGTCGAGCTGTGAAGCACAGCATTATGACCCCTGCCCCCTCCTCCTTGGAGGATATGAATATATACAAAACAGACAACGATTGGAGGATTGCATAATATAAACATCTGGTGCAGCCTTCTCGTGACGGCCCTGCTTTTAAGGTTTTTTTTTTTTTTTTTTTTTTTTTTTTTTTTTAAATGCGCGTGATTTTGCTGTGGAAGTATTTAGTTGGAGTAACCACTGAGTGCGGAGAATGTTACATCCTTATAATGGAGGAATAATTAGGACAAAAATAAATAAGCAAAAGAAATTAAACTGAAATATGACAATAAATACATACCAACATTAAAAATTGGAGTTTGCATGTTCTCCCAGAGTCTGCAGGGGTTTCCTCCCAGAGTCTAAAGACATGTAGGTTAGGTGCTTTGATGGTACTAAAGTGAGTGTGTGTGTGTGTGTGTGTGTGTGTGCGTGTGTGTGTACATGCGTGCATGCATAGGTGTGTCTGTTTGCCCTGCGATGGACTGGTGCCCTCTGCTGGCTGGGATAGTCTCCAGCAGACCCCTACAACTGTTCAGAACTAAGCAGGTTTGAAAATTGCCTAGTGACAAAGAAATTAGGAACAAAAGGCATATTTTGTGACCCATTTAAGTATTTACGTGCTATTTATTTAGGGTCACATTTCACAATATTTTTATTCATTTTATTTATTTGTGTATTTATCCATGCATCAATCCAATTTCTAAACCCACTTTATACTGTGCAGAGGCAGGGTCACAGGGAAGCCGAAGCCAATCCCAGGAAATGTAAAGCACTGTTTTCTTTTTTGTCTGTGCCAATTAAATATCACAAATCTCATTCATCAGAATAGCGTGCCAACTTTGCCAGTCAGTATGATCCGTGTATACCATGTTTGGCTGAGAAAAACTTGACTGAAATTTTAAAAAGGCATCCATCTTGTCACAAAGTTATTTGAATTAGGGCGGTCCAATGCCATTTAACCCTTTGCAATGGCAACTGAGCATCACAGTAAAACCAATTCATTGGATATGGCAAGTTTGCCAGCCAGTTTGAAACATGAACCCATGTTGGGTCAGGCAAATCTCAGCTGCAACATAAAAAAGGAATCTTGTCACAAATCTAGGAAAATAAGGGTGGGAAAATGCTGTACAGCCCTCTACAGTGCCTGTGAAAGCATCAAAGTTAATCGTAGTCATTAAAAATGGGAATGTGACAAATTTTCCAGGCAATTTGAGACAGGTAGTCACATTGGTCCGTGCAAAACTCAACTGTAACTCAACAAAGACATCTGCAATTTCTCAAAACCATGAAAACTAGAGTGGTCCAATGCCATTTAGCCTTTTACAGTGCTCATTAAATATCACAGTTAATTTCCTTCATTGCCAAGTTTGCCTGCGAGTCTGACACATGTAACCACACTGGGACAGCAAAACTCAACCTCACTTTAACAAAGGTATTCACTTATCTCTTAAAATTAGAGTGAGTCAACGGCATACAACCCTGTATAATGCCATTCGAACATCACACTGAAATCTGTTCATTAAATATATGGGAAAACATTTTTCAGTCCATTTGACCCATGTACCCAAAGTTCAATTGCAGCTTAACAAAGGCATATTTTCTCTCAAAAGTAGCATAACCCAATGCCATCTAACCTTCTGCAGTGCCCATTAAAAATCTAATTCCATTCATTAGATATGGGAATGTGCCAACTTTGCCTGTCAATTTGACCCATGTACCCAACTCAAATATAACAAAGGCATCTGTCTTGTCACAAAGCCATGCAAATGCAAAAGCCAACATCACCCAATGCTTTACTATGCCCATTAAACATCAGAGTATATCTTACTCATTAGATTTGACACTGTGCCAAGTTTGTCACTGAGCTGGACAAAGATGAACTGCAATTTAACAAAGGCACCTGTCTTGTCACAAAATTTTGAAAATTAAGTTGGTCCAACTTTATATAACAATTTTAATTCCAATCAGGTGGAAAACTGATTTCTCCTCCCACCCCAATAAAGAGCTAATTTTTGTGACGCAGATTAATATCTTTTTATGCTGCAGACTACTTTGACTGGCTCTTAATATTGAATAAGTAACTGCTTTGCACAAGTTGTGTGAATAAGAAACTGGCTGGAAGCGTATAACTAAAGGTTCACATGAAACGGTCACATTCTCCCCATATCTCCATGGGCTTTACGCCAGACCTTCCGAAGACTCGCAGGTAAATCGAGGGTCCAATGGTGCAGCTCCACGTGATGGATTAGCATCACAGCCTGGGCTGATTGCCAACGGACGTTCACTAAATGCTGTTAGGAAAAACTCCAGTCCCCATCAACTCCAGTTAGATCACAAACATGCAACACTGAGGTGGCAACTGAACCGACAACTTAGCTTTAGCCCTTATATATGGTGTAGGATCGCTGTCAAAAATAACTCCTTCTTTCCACCTTTGTGGAACATGTGTAATAACAAAAAATCATTTGTTTTTTCTTTGATACAGAATGCCTTGTGCGTCCAATGACATATTTTTGACAATTTGTTCATGCCTGAGAATTGTAGTTTTAACTTTCAGAAGCAAGCATAATTTTCAGAAGTGCTAGTGTAATTAACATGTATGAAATGTTAATTTGACTTGTTATTTTTGACAGTGATCTTACTCCATATAAATACCAGTCCACCAAAGGGCTCATTTGCACCTCCCAACCACACTCGTACTTACAAGGCCAATTTAGACTTAACCAACTCAGGTAACACAAGTGTACGTGGGAAGGGATGAAAGTGCAAACACTACACTGAGAGTGGTAGACTTTCATTCATTGGACATTTAAGGCCTCTGATCTAACTCCAGTGCTGTCCAGCTCAACTACTCCATTTATTATTTTTTTGGTTTTGTTAACATTTTGCTGTGACTTAGTGTGAAATTGTGATTTAAATTGTATGACTATACAGTAATATCCTACTTTTATTGGAATTTTGGACACTAATGCAGCAGACAATCAACTACTGTAAACATGAATATGATCACACATATAATTTAATTTTTTTTTTTAAATAATTTTTGTTTTTTTGATTTCCTCTTATAAAACACGTGGTCATGGAAGCTAAAACAGAAACTTTAAATAGTTTCATTCTCTCCTTTTTCTTATCCATCATTGTTAAAGAAAGAGCAAATGTTTCTCTAAGATGCATTGATAAGTACTACTGTACTGGGAATAAAACTTAAAAATAAAGCATGACACTAACAAACACCAGGAAGAAATTGCAAAACAAACATCTCATGGAAGACTTAGTTCAGCTAGGAAAAACTAATGACCAGTTTTTGTCTACTAAAAAAAAAAACAAAAAAAAACTATTGGACTAATTATTTGTATTAACTTAGCATTTTTAATTATTCTTGTCTATTTCAATTGGTAACTTGCTGCTAAATTGCATAGTAATACGCCATACACCTAGTTCTGTATTTATAGCAAATAATTGGCAGAATAAGTTGCTCTCATTGGAAGTCTGAAATCTGTAGGGAAATCCTGAATTGGGAAATTACAAAACAAAAAAAGTTTACAGCTTAAGTTATTTAGTTATGACTTTGTTTTTGAGAAGAGTTAAAGCCAGACAATTTTTTTTTTAAGTAAAAAACGAGTTAAGAAATCAATATTACATTTCAAATAGATTATGGCATTTAAATTAAATTTTGCTAATAAGTCTTGTTTCCCTTATTGTAAGAATTGCCTTAACAAAACATTTGTAATTATGATTATTTAACTTACTTTAAGAAATCTTCAAATAAATTTTGCTTAAGCCATTGGATGATATTTTTGCTAAATAATAGTAAAACAACTCCCATTTAAAGATTTCTACTCAAGTTTTTGCACATACATTTTTTGCAGAGAAGCTCCTACTTTAAAATATTTTGAGATTAGAAATGAACTGAATTGTCTGAGGAATGGTACTATGGTGTAAATAAGAAAATGGGGAAAATTAGGAATTTTTAACCTCAGGTAAAATCCTGAAAATGAAACACCTTAGCAAATCAATCTATCCAAATATATTCAAAAGATCATGGAATCACCATTTTTCCCCACATAGAAATATCACCAGAAAACACTAGACTTGTTTAATTGGTGGACACCTTAGAATCAGTAAATTCAGTACAGGTATCCTGCACAGAAATTCAGATTCGGACTGATTTGTGGCAGAGGAAGCTTAATGTAAATTCGTATCAAGTTTTACACATAGGAGGTAAAAGTAGGAAATATAGCCACACATAAGAGGATGTCATTCTTGAAAGTGAAATATATTAGACATAGTGGACTTATCACTGTTCACAACCAAGTAGTGTAAAGGAGTGAATAAAAGGGATAAGAAAATGTTTGGTTATATAGCACGTTTTGTCAAAGAAATCTATGCTATGCTTAAGCTGCCACTTGTGAGACCTCATCTTCAAAACTGTATGCAGCTTTTGTCTCCAAAATTACCAAAAAATAAAAATAAAAAACACCCTCTAGAAATAGTCCCCAAATGAACTGCTAAATTGATTACAGGAGTGCAATCTTTTCGATATAAGCAATCACAATCAAGTGATGATAAAATATGAAAGTGGTTAAAATGATGACATTTTTAGTATGGTAAATGAAAACGTACTTTAAAATGAGCTCCGTAACAAGACTGGAACACATTAAGGGTAATTTCACATTAACATTCACGGAGAGAACAATTTTCAAATATATTTAGATGCACTAAGCACTCTAAACCTTGGCAATCTTTTGTTACTCTGGTCATTTTTTTCTACTTTTTTATTTTTCTGCTTTCTTTAAAGATTAACACTGTCAATTCAAAAGAACACTGCCTGACATTTAATGTAAAGTAAAATTTGCATTGTGCAGTCTTTTTTGCAATTTTGTTCTCTTTTATACAATTCATTGCTGATTCCTCTGAGTTTAGTGTAAAATGGGTAGATGAACATTTGGATTGTATAGGCAAATTATGTGTGGTTCTTTGTCAACAATATTTACATTTTTGTAGATGTTATTGAAATTTCTGGAAGGGGAAACTGTGTGCATATCCCTGTGCCATGTAATAGGTTAATTGCATGCTATTGTTAAACAGTAAAATTGCAGTACAGTGTAAATGATATCAACCATATTGCAAACAGTTTTTAGGGCAACTATCAACATTCATTATATTTTACAAAGCAAATGTTCTAGATAAGGAGGTAAATGTTTTCTTTTTGATTACATAAAGTCAACTACTAAAGGATTAATACATTTGAAGTGTATAAGAACATTCCAGTCATGAACCAAATCATTAAAGCTATTTTCTGTTATCACTTTGCCTTTGAGTGACTTTCACATTTTTGCCATTGAATGGATATGATGGCCTGGAGATGTAGATATTCAGATAATCAGCAATGCATTTCGCCTTAGTCTTCTTAAGTCTTTGATTTTTGCTGATGGCCTTGTGTTTGTGAAAATTGTGTATTAGGGTAGAAAAAAAAAATAAAAACAAAACAAGGAATGCATAAGTTTAACTCTGGCCATTTTAAATGTAACACCAATGCAGAAAAACAAACATTTAATAGTAAGACTTTAAATAAGCTTTTTAAATTTAATTTATTCTCATATTGTGTAGTTCTTTCATTTATAAGTACATAACACAGTACACATTGCGATGTATAGTGTAGTTAAACTAATTGGCACAGAAAAATGCTGAAAATGGAACAATCATATATATGTTCGCATTGATATGCAGAGTGTGATTAGGTTCCTTAAGTGCTTAAACAACAGGCAAATAATGGATTTAATAAGCTAAGGCTCTGTCAAAGGCTGTGGCTTTCTTCAGCAGACATAACATTTTAGTCTACGCAGATTTCATTTTGCCTCTATTGCATTCCACAATATTCTATGGTACAGAAAAATATTGTTTTTTCACACATATCAAAAATCTGATGACACATCCATTCTGTGATCATACTCTAAGGTCAAGTGGGATAGCTAGATCAAGAACATTCAAAATTGATAGCTACGTTTAAAGCCAATGAAAAAGACAAAGTAAAGGAAACGCTGGGCTAAATAAAAGCTACAAATTAATAAATGGAGGTGATATTACAGTGTTGGTGTGATTAAGATAATTATGCAATCTACATCATGTTTAAAAGGTATTTTAAAAAAATGCTAAACTTGTTCATTATTTCACCCACTCATTTTTATCTGTAGTGGCCTGAAGAAGAAATCTGACTTTAGTGACTTTAAGAGAGGTTTGATTTTTGGGGCACGTTTGAGTATTGAAGACGACTGCTCAAATTATTTAGGTTACAAAAAACAGTAAGATGATGGAGCAGCTGTGGACACAATCATCTCCTAATGTGTCTTGTTCATATATTGATTAGAGATCAAAGGCACACAGAAATGTACCTCTGGAATATTTAACTGCAAATGCCAGTGCATATGGGAGAAGCAAATAATCTAAAATAGTCTATTGAAATTTTGACAGTAAGGGATTTTTGGATTTGGTTGTGGTGTTTTAAATTCCTAACTACCCTAAATATTAATGTTTTTGAGGTAAAGTGGTATGAAATAAAATCATATAGCCAGATAAGTCATCTTTCACCTACTTCTCAATAGACAGATTATTTCAGGCACAGCTCACTGCAGTCCCAAATCCTTGGCTGTTACAGTGAAGGACTCTCATGACTCTGTAAAGCCACATTACGTGACTTCTAGTCATGGGGTAAGTCAGACTTGCCAACTGAGTCACCGGACCATGTCAATTTACGCAAAAGGAAATCACTAGGTATGTCAAATTTAGTCACCAGGTGAAATCTTTCCAGCACAGTGTTGCTCACTCCTTTTCCTGACAGTCAATAGCATGCTGCCTGACGGAGCTGGTGCTTTATGAAGTGTCAACATGTATGATAAGTTCAGCTACCACTACGATTTTTTCATTCTGTTGTGGTATGTAAAATGCAAGACATCAGACAGATGAGTCTCTCTTCTGTTTGTGAAGTCCAAAACAACCAGATTCCTTATTCCTCATCACTATATTGTAGGCATTGTACTTCCGGATGAACATTCATTGATTGTCAGCTCTCCTGTACACGGAGCCTGCCCTTAGAACTAAAGACCAAACCTAATCTGTTTGATTTTGTTGGAGTGAGTCACGTACAAGTTGAAGGGAGTTCCTGGGTATGTCAGACTAGGTGACTGAATTCACAGGAATGTATTGCCAACTGCCTCCAATTTGTTAAGATTATATAAATGAAGGATATGACTGAAAAAAAAAAACCATTGCTGGAAAAACCATCCCATGTAACATGACCTTTAGGGAGTTGTTATCTGGTATGGCTAACTCATTAATTCTTAGAGGGTAAATTAAATGTTAGTAAATGAAAGTAATTCCAAGCATGTAAATTTATCCTTAGATTCAAATTTACTTAAACACCTGCAGAAGACTTTGCTGATATGGCACTATACAAAACATTACCTAAAAAACAGAAAAAAACCATTATTGGTAACAGTGTTGTAGTAATTTACCACCTAAAGGCTGCTGATCGACTCTCAGCAGCTATTGATTTTGGCATTGACTACACAAGTACTTAGGTCATTTATCAGTCCACCTCGTTTAGGTGCTTATCCAGTTCAAAGGAATAAACAGGCATATTATTTTCTCAGCAATATTGGGGGCAGTGCAAGAATCAGAAATGTATGGCCAAGTGTCCATCAGTGTTTTTTTTCCCCCAATATAAAAAACAAATAAAACTTGTATACTAATGTTATTAAGTCCTTAAGATTTTAGATAGAGGAAATTGAGCATATACAGTCTGAGTTAAACCAGCTATCAGAATCCAATTACAGAAACATGTCAGGAGGCAGCTGATGTATCTGTTATGTAACTGGATTCAGTCCCAATATAGGCTTAAATGAGAGTGTGATGCTAGTAATATGTTAAGTCAAAAAAACATTGTATACGGCATTAATAGTTTTATAGCTTTTTTTTCCTGTTTACTACAAATCCAATACAACAATAACATGGAAAAGAGTGAAGACCTGATGAGACCTACAGTGCATCCAGAAAGTATTCACAGTGCATCACTTTTTCCACATATTGTTATGTTACAGCCTTATTAAATGGATTAAATTCATTTTTTTCCTCAGAATTCTACACACAACACCCCATAATGACAACGTGAAAAAAGTTTACTTGAAGTTTTTGCAAATTTATTAAAAATAAAAAAACTGAGAAATCACATGTACATAAGTATTCACAGCCTTTGCTCAATACTTTGTCGATGCACCTTTGGCAGCGATTACAGCCTCAAGTCTTTTTGAATATGATGCCACAAGCTTGGCACACCTATCCTTGACCAGTTTCACCCATTCCTATTTGCAGCACCTCTCAAGCTCCATCAGGTTGGATGGGAAGCGTTGGTGCACAGCCATTTTAAGATCTCTCCAGAGATGTTCAATCGAATTCAAGTCTGGGCTCTGGTTGGGCCACTCAAGGACATTCACAGAGTTGTCCTGAAGCCACTCCTTTGATATCTTGGCTGTATGCTTAGGGTCGTTGCCCTGCTGAAAGATGAACCGTCGCCCCAGTCTGAGGTCAAGAGCGCTCTAGGGCAGGTTTTCATCCAGGATGTCTCTGTACATCGCTGCAGTCATCTTTCCCTTTATCCTGACTAGTCTCCCAGTCCCTGCCGCTGAAAAACATCCCCACAGTATGATGCTGCCACCACCATGCTTCACTGTATAGATGGTATTGGCCTGGTGATGAGCGGTGCCAGGTTTCCTCCAAATGTGATGCCTGGCATTCACACCAAAGAGTTCAATCTTTGTCTCATTAGACCATTTTCTTTCTCATGGTCTGAGAGTCCTTCAGGTGCCTTTTGGCAAACTCTAGGCGGGCTGCCATGTGCCTTTTACTAAGGAGTGGCTTCCGTCTGGCCACTCTACCATACAGGCCTGATTGGTGGATTGCTGCAGAGATGGTTGTCCTTCTGGAAGGTTCTCCTATCTCCACAGAGGACCTCTGGAGCTCTGACAGAGTGACCATCGGGTTCTTGGTCACCTCCCTGACTAAGGTCTTTCTCCCCCGATCGCTCAGTTTAGGTGGCCGGCCAGCTCTAGGAAGAGTCCTGGTGGTTTCGAACTTCCTCCACTTACGGATGATGGAGGCCACTGTGCTCATTGGGACCTTCAAAGCAGCAGAATTTTTTCTGTCTCGGAGGTCTACAGACAATTCCTTTGACTTCATGCTTGGTTTGTGCTCTGACATGAACTGTCAACTGTGGGACCTTATATAGACAGGTGTGTGCCTTTCCAAATCATGTCCAATCAACTGAATTTACCACAGGTGGACTCCAATTAAGCTGCAGAAACATCTCAAGGATGATCAGGGGAAACAGGATGCACCTGAGCTCAATTTTGAGCTTCATGGCAAAGGCTGTGAATACTTATGTACATGTGCTTTTTTTTTTGATTTTTAATAAATTTGCAAAAACCTCAAGTAAACTTTTTTTACGTTGTCATTATATTTGTGTGTAGAATTCTGAGGAAAAAAATGAATTTAATCCATTTTGGAATAAGGCTGTAACATAACAAAATGTGGAAAAAGTGATGCGCTGTGAATACTTTCCGGATGCACTGTAATTAAATGTACCCTGTACATATTTAATACAAACAATATACTGAGGTTTTGAAAAGTGAACCACCCCAAATCCTGCTTCATCTATTCCACATAACAAATAAGATCTGCATTTTCACTTTAACAAAGCGGGCTTCATATTTGGTCAACACGTGAGCTAAAATGACAACTAACAGTAGGGCAATTCAATGTGTGCTTTACAGCTGTCAATATTTTTCCTACTTGTGACAAATATACTGTATTTTGGTTCATTTTGGATTCCATGCCAATCAAGTTATGGCACGTTTCATTTAGCTGTGGCCCAAATGAATTATTCCTTTCTCAATAAGTGTAGTATTATGAATAAGCTTGAAATTCTTTATTTTGGTGTGTGCTCCTTGGAGAATTATAGTATGTATCCTGAATCCGTGTGCTGGCTTCTCTGAATTTTTGTTGCATTTTTGGATTTTTTTTTCATGCATGTTTTATTGTTTGTTTGCTTACTTATTGTTATGAAATAGCAGCATCTTGGGATTTTGGTTTTCTTTAGTGCCACCATTATATGCTCAGTTTTCAGGACTGTGGCCATACAGTTTATTGCTGCTAAGCCCCTTGCCAGAAATGTGACATGCTAGTCATGTGATGCATTTTGTCATCTCACCCTGACTGTTTAGGTTACTGATTTCTGCACACTGCTATCTTAGTGTCGGTTCACCTCTAAAAACAAATAGAATATCAAACAATGTGATAGTGAGAGTTAAGGGAAAGGAACCCAAGTTAGCATAGGCCTTTTGGTTTAAGAAGTTTTGTTTTGAATTACATTCTTAGTGTTTTTGTGGTAGTCAGTTGTTTGCTTTTTTCTGATACTCACTGTCCCCTGGCTACATTCTTGATTGTCCCCTATCAGTACCTCACATTCCCAAGTATTACCTTATAAAATTAACAAAGATCTCCTTTTTTATCTTCTGGCATGACGTGTAACACTATGGAAAAACTATATAAGCCATGTATGTTAAGATCACATCAGTCATTAACTCAGAAAATCATGAGTAAATTATAAAGGGGTGGTTAAAAGCAGGTTTACAGTTTGTATGGAAAAAGACGTGCAGATTATGATTGCTACACTCAAGCACACTATAAAAATTTGAGGAGGAGGAGACAAATACAAATAATACATTGATAAATAAAAATACAAGAATCAACTGTTTTGCATACTTACCACTGTAAACCTACTTTTGCCCATCCCTGTATATTTCAGTATTCTTATCACAAAGTGCAATAAAAATGACCTTATATAAAATTACGGTGCATTTGAGAGGAAGAATTGTTAAAGTAAAAACATCTGCAAAAATCACTAGAATGATTATACTTTGATAGTGAGCATTTTGTTAATTTCTTTATCATACATATACGCAGGTGATCAAACGAACTGTACCTTTCATATAAATAAAGAAAACTACAAATAAATATCAAATCATACTGTATGTCCACCTCATTTCTACATATAAAACAGTCTTTTAAAGAGAAAAGCTGGTAGCTAAATATATCAAAGTCTGGGACGAGGAGTCTGTCGAGTACCTGCATAGCTGATTTGAATGTACTGAACACTGATTGGATTGTTTTTAAAATATCCTGTGTTGATATTGACAAACTGACAGGCACAATGACTAGTTACACTGTATATTGTTTTGCAAGGATGCCATAAGCCCAGTTAAATTAGTAAAAATACATCTCAACAAGAAGCTGTGGATTACAAAAATTTAGAAGAACTGCTAAATGGAAGAAATAGGACATTTCAACATGGAAGTAGAACTGAAGTGAAGTAATTACATAAAAGAGGTACAAGGCTAACATTGAGAATGAACTGGGGACTGAGAATCTCTGATCATTTTTGAATGGTATGAAGATGATGGCAGGAATTCATAGTAAATGCAATAACAGAGTGGCAGGAGTTAAAACGGAGTAACATCTGGTTAAAAAAATCAATTGCATTATAAGGTTTAACACACAAAACTTTGTTTTGAACTTATTCAGCAAATGATCAAATTCAGGTCTGGAGATAGGGGTCCACCTTTCTTTGACCAAAATAAGTTTTAGAATGCTCCTTCAACAATCTAAAATAAAACAATTATGGCCCAGATATAATAAGTGGACATCTGTTTCAGTCCTATAAATAGCACATGACATTCCAGTAGCCACAACTATACATTTGAAAACCTTGAATGACTTCAGAGTAGTTTCTTTAAATTCAAATGTAATATGAGAGAGAGAGAGACCTACTTGGACCTTTACCAGTTTGCATACACAGCAAAGTTGGGGATGTCATATCTACATTTCTGACTGCTGTACGAGCTCTTGGAAGGATCAAAAACCTCATGCAAAATTGCTATTTATTCATTTATTGACTGTTTTTAATTTAATCCAGACTCGCATGTTAGTTGAGAAGCTGACTGATAAATTCCATTTAAACCCTAACTTGTTGGGGAGAATTCTTAACTTTCCCAGAGTTAAGTATTGATGTCTGACTTTATGATAATCCTACTGTACTTCAGCCACTGCATTACCTTTTGTCTGCAGTCTGTTTCTTGTTATGTTTATAGTGTATAAATATAACTTCAGGAGTTTACCTAAGGACAGGTCAGGTGAGGTTGGGGAGCATGCACTGGTACAATGTATTGCCGCCGCACCCGCCACACAACAGAATAGCTGAGGATCCTGGTTGGCAACCCCAAAATGCAGACACGCAGTCCAGCCCCACCCCTCGGGATGACCATCTATTTGCCATAGCCAGGCGTTACATAGGTGTCCCCTTGGCTTGGTCCAGCCACTCAGGCACTTAGGATTCTGTGAGCCGAATCACCCTCTGGAAATCGTGCCACATGACCATAGTGCCATAACCGATGCTCCCTCACAATGCAGGTAATGTGCCTCATTTGGGACTCCTGTGTGAGCAACCACTCATTAGACACAAAGTCAAACCAGCAGTACCCAAGGATTCTCCTAAGAGACAGAACCAAAGGAGTCCAGTCTCCATCTCAGGTCACTGGATAGCATCCATGTCTCGCAACCATATTGCGAAACAGGAAGCACCAGGACTCTAAAGACTTGGATCTTTTGCAAAGATATTGAGAGTGCCACACACCCCTTTTCAGTGACCTCATGACACCCCAATGCTCTCCTAATCCATCTACCAAGTTCATAGGAAGAATCACCAAAGACATGAATCTTGTAAGAAACTTCTTAATGTGGTTGACACTCTCTCCACAGACAGCCACGCTGCTGATGGCTGTGACCAAGAGGTATAGAAAGGCCTGGATCTTGGTTTTTATCCAGGATGCTCACAAGAGCCCTGATCAGTGCTTACATTGACTCTGCGAAGATCACAGCATTGTCTGCAGAGTCAAGATCAGTGAATCTTCGTCAACAGATGTCCAACTGCCACTGGCCCTCATGAACTTGCCCAACACCCAGTCCATGCAAGCATTGAACAGAGCAGGAACAAGAACACACTTCAGGTGAACCCCAGAATCTTCTGGGAAAAACGCAGAGGTGCTGCCTCCAGTCTGCACAGCATTCTCAGTACCAGTGTGCATTCCGGCCATGACATCCAGCAACTTTGGAGGGATCCTGCAAAACCTCAGGATGTCCCACAGGGCAGCTAGATCAACTGAATCAAAAGCTTTAGGAAATATCAACAAAAGCTAGAAAGAAACTGTCAATAATTGCATTTGAGCTCCATGAGAACCCTTAGTGCCAGGATGCATCGATGGTAGACTTCTTAGGTATAAAACCAGGCTACCCTGGTTGCTGGTAGGTGAGCAAGTGATCACTGATCCTATTGAGGTTGACCATAGCAAGGACCTAACCCAGCACTGAGAGCAGTGTTATCTCCCTGCAGTTGCAGTAATCCAGGTTATCACCCTTCCCTTTCCTGATAGGGACAACAAGTCCCATTTTCCAGTCAGTTGGGATGATGCCCATCTCCCAAATGGAAGCAAAGATTGCTTGCAATGTAATGTGGTATAGCGGGTCCACAGCTCTCAGCAAAGGCAAGGTTTAGATAAATAATCACAGCGCTCGCGGTGTAGCGAGGGGATGTGGTAGTGTGGTTGAAGCGGTTCCTGGGTGGATTCGCGCTGTGGACGTTTCTCACCTAAGTGCACAGGTGAGGGACAGTCTGCTCCATAATTGTTCCCGGGAACTGCCGCAGATGCCACGTCCATTATAAAGAGAAGCCCGAGACGGTAAAGGGGAATGAGAAAAAGAACGAAAAAAGAAAAGAGAAGGAAATGGAGGTTGTGGAGTAAAACTAGGAAGCAGTGAGGAGAGAGAGAGAGAAAGTCGGTGCGGGAGAACAAGTGAGCGAGAGCAGTAGCAACAAGTCTGTGGTCAGAATACACATACTAAGCACTTCAGTGGACCCTGCAGATTTTGTAAGAGTCTCCTATCTCTGCACACAAGGATGTGATCCATCTCCTTCACAACACCACCAGCACTGGAGTACCAAGTCCAACAATGCATCTCAGGGTACTAGAACCAGGATCCAGTAATCCACAGCCCCTGTCCTTTTGCAAAGTCAAGGAACATGGAGTCACTTTCACCATGGTCGCCAGACCCATGGGAACCAACACAATCCTCATAGCCAGCCCTGTCAGTGCCAATGGTCGTATTGAAATCACCCATGACTAGAGGTGTCACCTTGCGGGCACCCATCAACCACTGAGCGAAGTTGCAAAATGTCTCCCTCACCAAGACATTACTCACTGTTGTCAGAGCATATGTTAAGACAACAGATAAAGCACCTAGAGAGTGCCTTAATCAGAGTGTCATAATATGCTTGTTGAAAGGAGTGACATCGGACACCATTGGAAGAAGCCAATCCACCACAGCAACAGCTACTCTACGAGTATGACAGCCATCAGAGCGGCCAGACCAATAAAAGGGGTACCCACCTAAAGAGATGTGGCCAGTCCCAGGTCTGCGCACCTCAGAGAGTGCCGCCACTGAAACAGGGAGTTTACGAAGCTCCTCCGACAGCAGATGATCATCATGCCAGAGATAAGACATTAAATGCGTCTACCTCGATGGGCTGCCTCAAACTGGGACCCAAGTACTGCCGTGCAGCGGGTGACACCTCAGGACCACAAACTCCATTGGCTCTCTGCCTCCAGAGGGCTTTCTCCCTTCCCCTTCATAATGTGAACAGCTTTCCTATGGGCAGCTACAACACAGTTTACTCCCACGGAAAGCAGAAAGGAGTCCTGTCTGTTTTGGAGCTGAATAAAGTTTTTATTTTTTATTTTATTGAAACGGTAGCCAGCATGCCAGTCCTGCCACCAATCTGCAAGTTGGAGGACCATTTGATGGGCAGATGCAGTTTAATGTCATACCCAGAAATATTTTAAAATTTAAGGACATAAGGACAGGCATACCTTAAAATTTGCCAATAACTGTTACTGTGAATCATTTTCAAGATAAGGAAGACAGTTGTTAGCTAAATAACTAAAACCAGTAAGGCCACAGATTTTAGGTCTCCCCTCCCAACAATAATAAAAGGGAGAGTGTGAACATAATGGAACAATATAAATATGAAGGAAAATCATTGACAAAAGCCTAAATTTTATTAAACCCATGTGGAAATTCAAAAGCATACAGCAGCAGAAACAAAACAAGAAACTGACTTACAGGACAGGTAATACATCCAATCAGTCTATAAATAAACAAATAAAGAAGCTTAATTCATATATCAGGTGGAAGCACTGAATTGTCTGATAGATGTGAGCAATAAAAGAGCACCAGAAGTGTTTCATAGCACAACATTGTGGAATTAGCCTCTGGCTAAAAGTGCTCTAAGGTAGTGCCTCCTGGAAGTCATGGATGGAATTTTTCATAACGACATCCAATTTTACCATCATCCATTTTACCACAACAGCTTCCAATATGTCCAGGATTTACCCTGTGATGGAACAGGCTTTCTTGATAAGTTTATTCAGACATTGTGCTTCTTTTTTGCACAGGTTGCTTCCCCAGGAGACTGCAGCATAGAACACCACACTGGCTACTGTGGACTGGGAGAATATTTCCAGCAGCTTGCTGCTTAAGGAAACGTAATTGTTTAAAGCAGAGAAAACATAACGCAACAAACGGCACTCTGTTAATTTAATTGAAGCCAAGGTAAAATGAACACTGATGCTTCGCTGCGGGATTGCACTATTGTTAAACAATGCACCATAGTGAAATTTCTTTGGACAGAGGAAGTGAAACCTGCTGAAATTCAAAGGATGTTGGCTTGTGCTGTAAGCAGTTTGGGTGCCCATTTGGAACAAATTTTACAGTACCTCAAGTCATCATGCACTATGGCATGTGCAGATCCATAGCGGATATCCAAATGTGCACAACGGAATTCTTCGGCATTCTCTGATGAAGGCACTCGCAATGTCAATGTGGGTTTTTGTGCATGATGTTGACTGTCGACCAGATCGAATTTAATCAGTTATACTTGTTCTTTCCATGTTAAACCTTTGTAACCATTCATTAACTATGAGTCAGGAGAATTTCAGCAGGTTTTGCTTCTCTGCCCAAAGAAATTTCACTACAGTGTGATGTTCAACAATGTAGTAATGAACATTGAAGCTCTGCTGTGGCATTTGACCATAGATTCAACTAGACCTCAATCACGGTCCTGGAGGGCTGCAGTGGCTGCAGGTTTTTGTTCTAACCCAACAATAAGAAGCACTTATTGCTTAAGTAACACTTCTGTTTAATTGTAGTTGTCTCGCTCATTATGATTTTGAACCCTTATTGGTTATTTTAGTCTTAAACGGCTGTATTCTTGGTTTTTTATTGCTCCTAATTAGTAATAACATGCAAATGACAAAAGAGACCAGCATTTCTCCATTTAGCTTGTGACGGACTGAGAATTACTCCTCCATTTTAGCCTTCAAATCATTTGGATGATATCCTTAGAAAGGGGAAGAAAATCTAGGATATGAAAATTACCTGAATAGCAGAGTTAAAGCACTAACAAGCCACGAAATTAAATTATTGCCAAAAATTGCTTTCTTATTAAAGTAACTGGGTTAGAACAAAAACCTGCAGCCACTGCAGCCCTCCAGGACCGTGATGGAGGACCCCTGAACTAGACTAATGGCAGAGTGCTGTGCCATTTGTGTTCAAACTACCCACGAGCCAGTGCAAATTTGTAGAATTGTGTCAGCTTTTACCTGTTGCGGTTACTGCATAATTTTTAAATTGCCTTTATTTTATTTACCCTCTTTTTACAGTTAAAATGGTATCAACTGTAAGTTCACTAAAATATTGCAGTAGTTTAAACAGAAATCACAAATGGCTGCTGCAGAATATTGGCAATGATGTCCACTCCAATAATTGCCTTCAGTGTTTAAACAGTAAAAAGAATGGTCAAGGAGGTGGTGAAGTGTGTTAAGATCAGTAAGAGGAATAAACAGCATTTATATTATTGTTATTACTTTTATCACTAGTCTAAAATTATATAGTATAGTATATGAACATAATCAACTAAACAATGGGTAGCTAAGGTTTATTTCAAGAAGGGGATTGTCTTGACTAATGTAGCCCTTAATTATCATGAAAATGTTTGGCATTTTTGGCAGAGTAGTTGTTGGCAATTCCTTTTTCAGCTATAAAAAACATTTACATCTATGCTCCTCACAAATTAGCTTTAAAATATAAAACTGTTTACAAAATGATTTTTGTTTTTGGAAAAGAGATTTGAGAAAAAAATCCTTTGATTTATTCTACAGTTGCACTGAACCAAAAAAAAAAAAATCTGAAAACATTTACATAAGGGTTTGTACACTAGTCACAAGCAGTCTGTGAAGACAGGTTTTCAACTTCAACTGTAAAGACAGGAGACTCTCACAAAACTGGCTGCACGTATTACTTGAAAAACAAATGTAACTGCTTCATCTTCTGGCATTGCTTACAGTCACTTGGCCAAATGCCAACACAACATCGCTGCAAGAATCTTTTGAATCTTTATTTTTTATTTTTGTTTTTCCTTTAAAGTCTATGAATTATGTCACTAAAAGTTGTACATTTGTAGTTTGTTGTAATACATGTTTTTAAACTGTCTGCATATTTTGTGAATGCCAAATGTCACACAAGTAGAGATTTGTACAGCTTGCGATGATTTCCAACTGCTTGAAGCTGTTGAGCTACTGATAATGAAACTCCTCTCAATTAAAGCTGACCTAGAAGACTATTTAAATGAAAACAATATACTTCATAACAGTCAGCATGGTTTGAGAGGAATCATCTGCCAAACCAATCTGTTAGACTTCTGTGAATGTGAAAATATAAAGCATAAAATATAAAATTTACTTTGACTTTCAGAAAGCCTTTGATTCAGTTCTTTATCAAAGATTAATGTTTTAAACTAGTAACTTTCAAAACTGCTCTTCAATTTGTTTAGCTGGTCAGAGACAGAGGGTAAATAAGAGGAAAAATGCTCCACATGAGATGAGGTCATCAGTGGAGTCCCTCATGGGATTTTACTTGGATTGTTTCTTTTGCTGTTTATATTAATATCACCGATTCTGGCATAGTTAGTAAAGGAAGAAGGAAAAATAATTTATAAAGACCTGGACAGTCAATAAAACTTGGAAAATACTTTTTTTCAACAAGGAATTGCATTTTAGAAGTGACATTTTACACACAGGCAAAAGGAAAATAATGTATGCACAATGAGTGATGTCAATTAATTGTGATCTTATATTCTTAATAGCCACGTTACTCATCAAAGACAGTTAATTAAAAAGATTCCAAAAATATTTGCTATTTCTTGCCCTATATGTACCTTCAGCACCTTTCCTCAATATCTGTTAGTCTGAACCTCTCTTGATTGACTCTCCATCTCTCAAATGCATTCCCATAAGGCCTGCTTGTTAGACTTTCATTTTAAGGCACCTTGCTGGTCTTCTGTTCGCTTTAATAGCTCCTTATTTCAAGGTGACTCTTAGCATGCCTCCCATGCCCTTACTAATCCTCATGAGCCTTCACACACACATATACTCTTTCAATTGCATCACCAGTGCCTAATTGAGCAATCACATTGGTCATAGATAGCAATCACATACATACACCTTAGTGTTTTATTATATAGTAGATATTTTGATCATAGTAACAATAAATGTGAGCAAAAAACTCCACACATTTTACTGGCATTGGATTTTAATCCATATCTATGACAATGGAAGCACGCTTCAGAATTTGTTTTATGTTGATTTTGTTAATTTCTGTATCACTAATCAGACTGGTATTCTCCAATGTGAAATGATACAAGGTTCAATAATACTTTTAGAAACAAAATAATTTAAAACTATTCAAAAAGTACAATATAGACAAAGAACTTTGAGTTATTATAAATTGTTAAACTTAGTGGCATGGTTACTTTAAATAGTCATCTCCTATTTGCTCCATCAATATTTTAGTGCTGAATAATGCAGTAAAAAAGCGTATCCATTATGCTTATAGAAGTGTTAGCTCCAGAATGTAGTATACAGTGGCAATTAAGTGCACAAAGCTACACAATTAAACACCTGTTTACCTGGTACATATAACAAATACCCAGAACTATAAGAGGTGCAGCTGTTCATGTTTCTTTACTGGTGCTGCAATCCCTATCAGCTCCAATTTAGATAGAACTATTTATCCCCATGGGGAAATTTGGCATTGAATGATAGATTAATAGATATAGTATATAGACACTCACTATAGTCACCATCCCCATTTCAGAGACATGGCAACAGTGTGATGCTTTTAATACTCATTAACTAAAAATAAATAAGGGTATAATCTCAAATTAAAGAAATTCAATTAACTTTGCCTAAAGTTTGATTATGGGAATGCTACACTCTCTAAAACCCCCTAAACAATTATGTTAATTTTAATATATAAAAATATAAATATATCCAGATCTTAATACAAATACTGTATAGTAATTTAACATAGAAAAGTTTTACTCACAAGCAATAAGAACGTTAAAAATGAATAAATGCATGAAGCTAGATCTATCAAATTCTGAAAAATTTTAGGGTTAAGTGCATCTTTGGGATTGTGGGTAGGGCCAGTGTTTCAAATAGGCTGATTCTTACTGGCCCACCATACTGGACTCCATACAGGAACTTTTCCTATGCACCGGTAATGTTTAAAGTCAGCAGATACTCATCAATATGCAGTACCAGCACTTCTACCTTTCTCTTTGGAGTATAATCACTTTTTCTTTCTACACTCCATACCAGCATTTTTCATAACCTCTCGATACTAATATGCCACCCATGTTAGCAGTATCTCTTTCTTCTGGGGAATTGTACCAAGTGGGCAATCCTGACAACACCCACTCCTTTCCTACCACAACTATTTTCATCCCCTAACTTATGAAGGAGGGGGACCCTGCAGCAGAAAGAGACAAAACACCTGGAGTACTGCCTTTTTCTCCACTTCAACCACTGGGTAAGATTATGAAAAAGTGTAGTAGTATTATAACTTGAAAAACACATTGGAAATACAAGTATAATTACAAATACAAAGACTGTTAATAAGCATCAATAAATATGAGAAAATTGTTCAAAGAGAGCTCAGAAACCAAACCTGTGTATTTGCTAGAGAAGAAAGCACAGCAGAGAAGCTAACTAATGTGATAGTAGACAACTGTGGCAATCTAGAAAGTCACTTAAAATGTTCTCAAGTGACTGTGGCCCTGTCCCTGCTAGCTCAAGGTATACATGAGGATCCAGAGGAGAACCAAATACAAAAAAGTGAAGAATGTTGTCCTAATACTTGTTCCCTGTCAGCCAATGTGTTAGTACTCACATCACTGAATAGATGCTATTAATGTTCATCATTCCTATAGAAAATGGTACCTGCTACCCAAAAGAATTGTTTGAGTATCAAAAAAATAACAGGTACACTAATAGTAAAATCAAGAGACTAAAATTTTACTGTCCATAAATAAATATTTACTTCTAATGCATAAGACATTAAAATTTACAGTGTTGGCCTAGAGTTATAAAGTACAACATATGAGAAGGACTTTAAAGTGGCAGTGTGGCTTTAAACAGAATCAATGAAAATGGATAATAGGAAGTTGGGTTATACTGCCATATTTGTGTGCAAAAAGACGGGTTTCAATGATTCAAATAAATAAGCCATTAAAAAGACAGAAGGAACTGATATTTTCCATTTTAATCAAGTAAATATGAAAGGACTGGTAAGACAAAACTGTCAGATTTATGAACTGTCAAATTTATGAGAAAGCACATAGGTGAACAGCTTATTTAAAATGAGTTTTTCCAGCAAGATCATATACAGGTGTTCAGTAAATGGTCAAATATACATTTTGCACAGATGTTTTTCTTAATACTGAGAACCACAGATAAATTGAATAAGTCAGAAAATAGTGTAGTGGACTTAACAGTACATTACAAAAGTTAAGAAGTTTCTCGGGCTATATTATGCTGAATGGCATGTTTTTCTCATATGCTTAATATGCATGCATGAGCATTCAATTGGGCCATTCATATTGAGGCAATGAAACACAGTAAAATCTTTGCTTAATGGACTTATAAACAGATCAGGAATACCTTCAGCTTTATTCCGAGTCTTTTCTAAATCTGTAAATTACTTGAAAGGCATATTGCACACATTCAAATGCAAACATTTCAGTAAGGATAAAATTTGGAATAAAAGGCTTTCCTGTATACAGATCATGTTATATAAACCAGACCATTAATTTCTGCACACACTACAGATAATAGAACAAATATCAAAAGACTTTTGGGTTCAGAATAAACAAGCTATTTCCTGTGAATTCCAGTATTCAGTCTGCATTTGAACATTTTCTTTTTATATTGTGTAGTAGGAGGTCTGCTAGGTTCTGCAATTGTAGGTATTGATAGACAAAGAAATTAAAGAATGTACTGGGACCTACTAAAGCATACAGTACAGTGACAAAAATAGATGGCATGCCAATAACAAAATAAGTGGACAGTCATGGAATGGTAGTATATATTAATAGAAATTGCCACAGAAACAAATGTTGCTGTGGGACCATAAATTGATCAAATCAATGGCAGACATGTGATACGTTTAAAGATCTCTCACACTCTGATATGTGTTAGCAGGTGGCTTGTTGCAGCATGTTTAGCGCCATTGTATAGTACCTAGTCTATCTGGTGGTTTTGTAGTTCATTAAGGATATTTGGGGCTCAGGACAGCAGGGACACACAAAGCTGATAGGAACAGCTCTAGAAGGACGACTTCAAAAGCTGCACAGAGAAATCCTAATTCTAGAAGTGGTGCTTGGTTGGTGTCTTCAAGTCAATGTTGGTCATTACTTTATTGAACAATGAATTAACAGGTGAATGGAGACAAGTCAAGTATGTTGAGTAACAGGTGTGAAAGAAGAGAGAAGTGGTAGTGGTTGGAAGTAGTTGTAAGTGGGCAAGTATCAAAAATGCACAAGAATGCAAGTCATGTAAAGTCTGACTCAGTAGAGAAGCCAAAATTTACTCTAATTGATTACATTTGTCCTAAATCTAGTCCACATTATTCTTCTCATACTTGTTTTCTTTATTTTGTTAATAAGCTTACAATGTATGGGCGGAGTGGTGGCTCTGAGGCTAAGGATCTGCGCTAGTATCCCGAAGGTTGCAGGTTCGAATCCCTGTCACTGCCAAAAGAGATCCTTCTCTGCTGGGCCCTTGAGCAAGGCCCTTAACCTTCAATTGCTCCAGGGGCGCTGTACAATGGCTGACCCTGCGCTCTGACTCCAAGGGGTATGCGAAAACTAACAAATTCCTAATACAAGAAATTGTATAAGGCGAAATAAAGAACAAAAAAAAAAAGTAGCTTAAAAGTAACATAACATTTCCAGAATGTTAGCCTCTTACACTTACATTCTGAAAGTTAAGAGACAGCTTGAGTGTTTTATACTGTATTTTCCACAAGTGTCACAAAAGATTGTGAGTTACCATTGTGCCACACAAGCATCTGAGTTACCATTGTGTAAAGCTTTTAATACATGAAGAAAAAGATTGTTTTTGCATCAACTACATTGTTAATACAGCTTTATTAGTTTTACATGCTACACCAAAGATATTCTTAAAAGGACAATTAAATAAACACAAATGAACCATCCATGACATTCTACATGTGTGCTCCAGAAAGGCACTTATCTTTTGAGCAGTGTATAGTGTCTGAAACTTGAATGGACTGGCACCATATTTATGGCTTGTTTGGGATCTTGTCCAGCTATGCCACCCGGAGATTGAGGCTTTCATGAAGTTTAGATGCAAAATACTTTGAGGAAAATGTGGATATGCAAACATTTTCAGAAATTGTACACACTGTATTGGAGTTTTTACAATTGCCAGTGTTCCAAATAAAACAAGAACACTCTACCAAAAACACAAAATTGAATTTGACAGGAAAATGCAAAATGAAGAACAAACCCAAATGTTTCAGAAGTTGAGTGACAGGAAAGTAATGTGAATATATCAAAGATTTTTAATAACTACAGTTACAGTGAGTACAACGTTTCAGCATAGATTATGGCACATAAACAGGAAAATTAGACATCATACGTGAGAGCCAGCACTGATCACTTTCAAAGTCATTCAATTCATATATTTCTCTAATTTCTTGCACCAAAACAAATAATAACTATACCTATGCATGTGTGCAGTTTTATTTTATTTTGTAATATTCCAGGTCATACACGAAGAATAAGCAATTCTTTAGCAAGTTGTTGCATACATTTTATTTCTATACAGCAAAGTAACAATACAACTTAAAAAAATGCAAAGACAAGACATGTCACTGTGAGCTGCATAGACCCTATTAAAGCTCCCTTCAGTCAGCAGGTGCTCTGCAGTATGGGACAAAAAAGTTGGACATTTATCATTGTAGCTTGTGTTCTGCATAATTCTTAGTCAGCAATAAACCTGAAATTGAGTAATATGCACCTGGAAGTCAAACACGTGATCAATATGAAGTGCCCAAAAATGTGTTTTCTTGTGTAGCCAGAAACCTGTCCTGCTGTAATCAGGTCTTTTATTTCATTCTGCTGCTCTGTTTACTCACAGATGTTAGATAGATAGATAGATAGATAGATAGATAGATAGATAGATAGATAGATAGATAGATAGATAGATAGATAGATAGATAGATAGATAGATAGATAGATAGATAGATAGATAGATAGATAGATACTTTATTAATCCCGATGGGAAATTCACATTCTTCAGCAGCAGCATACTGATACAATAAATAATATTAAATTAAAGAATGATAATAATACAGGTGAAAAAAACAGACAATAACTATGTATAATGTTAAATATTAACGTTTACCCCCCCTGGTGGAATTAAAGAGTCGCATAGTTTGGGGGAGGAACGATCTCCTCAATCTGTCTGTGGAGCAGGACAGTGACAGCAGTCTGTCGCTGAAGCTGCTCTTCTGTCTGGAGATGACATTATTTAGTGGATGCAGTGGATTCTCCATAATTGATAGGAGCCTGCTGAGCGCCCTTCGCTCTGCCACAGATGTTAAACTGTCCAGCTCCATGCCAACAATAGAGCCTGCCTTCCTCACCAGTTTGTCCAGGCGTGAGGCGTCTTTCCTCTTAATGCTGCCTCCCCAGCACACCACTGCGTAGAAGAGGGCACTCGCCACAACTGTTTGATAGAACATCTGCAGCATCTTATTGCAGATGTTGAAGGACGCCAGCCTTCTAAGGTAGTATAACCGGCTTTGTCCTTTCTTGCACAGCGCATCAGTATTGGCAGTCCAGTCTAATTTATCATCCAGCTGCACTCCCAGATATTTATAGGTCTGCACCATCTGCACACAGTCACCTTTGATGATCACTGGGTCTATGAGGGGTGTGGGCCTCCTAAAATCCACCACCAGCTCCTTGGTTTTGCTGGTGTTCAGGTGTAGGTGGTTTGAGTCGGACCATTTAACAAAGTCATTGATTAGGTCCCTATACTCCTCCTCCAGCCCATTCCTGATACAGCCCACGATAGCAGTGTCATCAGCGAACTTTTGCACATGGCAGGACTCCGAGTTGTATTGGAATTTGTTATTACTTGGATGTTAATTCCAGAGAATTTGTGATAAAACAAGGAAACTAGGTATAGCTTCTGAATGTTACTTATCATTGTTTCACGCTATGGTGGAATCAAATTGTACTGAATTTTAAAATTCAGAATATCCCTGGAACTAAATTTAATAAATCTTATTTGCTTTGTTTTTATAAAGAATTACCAATTAACCACATTGGGGAGATGAATGTGTTAAATCAAAGATATTTATCTAAAAACAATGCTGAAATAGATTTTAGCAAGTTTTTAAGGCATTTCAATTTGAGCTAAAGTGTATTCAGCCTTTTCACCAATAGCTCATAAATGTTAGAGCCAAAAAATCCTGAAGAGAAATTAATTTGTTTATCACAAGCCTCCCACAATTAACAACATCAAATTCCTAAACCATATAGTTTAGAAGACATTAGTTAAGTCTCAGGGCACCATACTATAGATTTGAAGACATAAATTTCCACTCCAATTATTAGTTTATAAAAATTCTATGTGTGAAACATGCAATATTTTCTCCTAACAAAAAAAAAATATATCATAATGTCGATGAACTTTAAAATGTTATTATTGATCGTGACTTGCTTGAAATTGGATTAGTGATGCAAGAATGGCAATGTTTGGGTTTGTATTTGAATGTGCTGTGCGTGTCCACCAAAGCACCAATATTCTCTTTTCCTTTTATCTTTCCTTTCGACCATTGCTGGAGACTGGAATATTATGTGGTATTTGACTTTCACTCGTTAAAAATGAATTTGTTTTAGGTTTAAAAATTACCCATGTTGCAGAGTTACAGGCAATTCTGCGTCTGATATTTGATCCGAGAAGCAAAATAGGTTCATGTCAGTGAGAAGCAGCTGTAATTATTCCCTGCTTTTGCATCACATAATTTTGGATTGCCCCTTAAATGTCATCGTTAAAGCATCAGACATACCAAAAACCAGTTACTCTTTTTATTTAGCATTATTCCAAGCTATGACAGAAATGAAAAAGAACAGCAGAACAAAACAGTATATGCTAATGACAATGAATTAAGGATTATTGAGCAAGGATGTTATCTACATTTATGTATTTTTCAACCATGTGTCCTTGACAGGATGATATTCTATTCATCTGTGAAATTCATCATGAATACAAACACAAAAAAAAAATGAACACAGCATGCCATGTAGTCATGAAAGGATACCCTTGAATCCAAGGAGACAAATTATAAGTGAAAGAGAAAGAAGGCCACTTCCTAAGTACCTTTAAATATATATTTATGTAAAATAAAATAAAATTCTTCAGTATAATAAAATCTACCAATATTATATAGACAGTTTTTAGAAACATTTAACTCCATCATTAATGCTTAATTTTAGCTATGTATAAATATACATCAATTAGCACCAGAGTAGGGATGTTTCTCTGGTTTAAAATGGATTAAAGGTCACACCATAGTATCAGTACTGTAACCAACACTTCAAAAGGAAACACAGAGCCGAGAGAGAGACCACCATAGGTGTTTTGAACAAAAAAAGCTTGCCGGTTCTAATGAGAGTATTACACAACTAAAGTCTCCTGGTGACGCTCACGAAAGGAATGAAACATGAAAATAACTTTAAAATGATACTTGAAACATTTTTTTTCCTTTTTAGAAAAAAAATATTAAAAATAAGGGAGAAAGCATTTGTCAGTGGTGAATCTGGTGTGCCAGAATCGCTTCTGGAATTTTTAAAAGATGCACCTCTGGTACACAGCAACATTACACTACTTCAGCAAAGCAGATGTATGTTCTGTGTATTGAATATTAGTTACCAGTAGATGTTATCACCTGCTTGGCATCTCAGCCTGATGCACCTCCATTGGTGCCCTTCAACTAGCTACATGGTCAACACCCGAAGACCACTGTTCATTAATGTTTAATTCCTTACCCCGTCACATCTCCTGGTGGTAGAGTAGTGGCATGGACATGTTCCTGCCACCCATAGCAGCAGGCTTAGTCCTGGGCTTAGCACCCCAGCTCCTATCTTTACTGCTGAACCTTAACCAAAAGCTACCCCTCTCTGACAGCTCTTGTTGCTAACTCCAATAACTCTCATGCCTATGAGCAGTCAGCACATCAAGATATTGATGAATCTGTGGCATCCTACCTCAACAGGGCAAACAATGGATCTCCGCCTAGCCTCCCTGCATTCAGCAGCCAGCTCAGAGTACTTGACCCTCTTTCTCTCATGGGCCGCTTCTACTCCCTCCTCCCATGGGATGATCAGCTCTATGAGAAGCACCCTTTATGGCATCAGTCAACTAAGCCACTGTCTGGACACAGATATGTGACAATATGTGACAGTCGCTTGGGAGGAACTGGAGTTGAAGTCAGGGAATGTAAAATGAGAATCAATCTCAGACAGGTACTGTACTAGAAGTCAACTAAGGCTCTTAAGGTGGAACTTGACTTCTTGTCCTGGTGTCAGCGGCACACCTCTGTTTGCCTCAAATTCTCTGATATACGTGTTAGTCATGAGCACACTAAGCAAACTATTGCCATTCCAGGCTAAGTTGTTAGCAAGGAGCCTGCTGATGCAGCAACTAAATGTTAACAACAACATCAGTGTAGATGAATGGCAAACACAGCACTGGCCCATTGTCAGAGTCAAAAGGCTGGTGTGCAATTTTCACTTTATTTACAGAGCACCTTTTGAAAGATATGCACAAAGTGCTTTCCAATGGCAGAACAAAAAGGCATAAAAAAAGTACAAAATAAAGAACTGTTACATTTTTTAAATTTCATATAAAATTGTATAAAAATGAGCCATCATCACTAAAATCAAATACATAAAATACATTTGAGAGATATAAAAACAACCTAACAAGAAAGAAGTGTTTCTCTAAAATGTGTTAGAGTTTTAAGTGTAGTTAAAGAATTCAATATCAAGGGAGAGGCAATTTCAGAGTTTGGGGGCACAAGAGAGACGGCTCTATCCCCTTTTGTTTTTAATCTAGTGCATGGAGTAACGAGTAAGCACTGGTTAGATGATCTAAGAGGTCTACCTGCATGATAAAAGTTCAGTATGTCTTTAACATGTACTGGAGCCAGACCATTCAGAGTTTTATAGGATAGAAGTAGGATTTTAAACTGGATCCTATAACTGGTAGCCAATGTAATGAGGCTAAAATACTGGTGATATGATCAGAGTACATAGACCTGGTGAGGAGTCTTGAAGCAACATTTTGTACCAGTTGCAGCAAAACCAGTCTGTTTAGGCTAAGAGTTGAGAGCAAGGAGTTACAATAATTCATCTGTGAGGTAATAAAAGCATGAATTAGTGTGTGCAGCAAAGTAATTTCACTGGTATCTCAGGCAGAACATGGTGTTAGGCTGTCCATGGTGTGGAGTTAGTGTTTAATTTCCCAATTTGGTAGTGATCAACATTAACAGCAACATTCTTTGTATTGAAAAGTTAAGGAACACAAAGATTCAAAATCATGCATAAAAGCAGCAGACATATGTAAGATGGTCTCACAATTTAAGACTTACTAAAGAACTATAGAAATGCACCAGGCTGAACGTCATAACTTGTTGAGATTTCCAAACAGTTTATAAAATCTGTAAGCATGCGTGTCCATTTTAAGATATGATGTGAACTTGCAACACTAAACTGGACATGGGGCAGGCTATACAAAAAACAAAACATGCTGCTATTATTGACTGCATTGCTGTGAAGGAAAAAAGTGGACAATGATATCAAAAATAGACAAAATTATATGTTAATTGATTAATCTGCGGGCGGCACGGTGGCGCAGTGGGTAGCGCTGCTGCCTCGCAGTTGGGAGATCTGGGGACCTGGGTTCGATTCCCGGGTCCTCCCTGCGTGGAGTTTGCATGTTCTCCCCGTGTCTGCGTGGGTTTCCTCCGGGCGCTCCGGTTTCCTCCCACAGTCCAAAGACATGCTGGTTAGGTGGATTGGTGATTCTAAATTGTCCCTCGTGTGTGCTTGGTGTGTGGGTGTGTTTGTGTGTGTCCTGCGGTGGGTTGGCACCCTGCCCGGGATTGTTTCCTGCCTTGTGCCCTGTGTTGGCTGGGATTGGCTCCAGCAGACCCCCGTGACCCTGTGTTCGGATTCAGCGGGTTGGAAAATGGATGGATGGATGATTAATCTGCCATACTTAGTAACAATTCTCACTTGCAGATGGTCCGTTTGTCTACAGCTTTTGCTGATGCAGAAAGAAACCAGACAATCTGAGCTTGTGGAGTTAGGTTAAGATTACAAAAAATTATCACAGAAACATGGAAGATGATCTAAACATTTATTGCAGGCATATCTAACGGAGCCTATTTTTTTTTTTTTTTTTAATTTTTATTAATTTTATTGTAATCATTCCATACAAATAGATCAATTTATAACAAAAAAAAAAAAAAAATTGAAAACAAATTAAACCCCACTCCTGAGAAGGAGAGCTTAGCCAAAGGAGAATTGCTTAGGGCTTTTTAATAAGGCAACAATAAACAAAAAGAAGGTAGAAATATATATAGGTATATAAAAATAGAGAAGGAAAATAAATGCGGTAATAGTTATTTCTCTTATTCTAAAATAATATTGATTAGATCCTGCCAGGTTTTGAAAAAGTTCTGTACAGATCCTCTAACTGAGAATTTGATTTTTTCCAATTTCAAATAATATAAAACATTGGTTTCCCACTTATCAGAGGAGAGTTAGGATTCTTCCAATTTAACAAAATAAGTCTGCGTGCCAAAAGTGTAGTGAATGCAATCACCGTTTGCTTGTCCTTCTCCACTTTAAGTCCATCTGGAAGAACACCAAACACAGCTGTTAATGGGTTAGGAGGGATTGTGACCCCAAGCCTGTCTGAAAGGCACTTAAAAATTTTGGTTCAAAATGATGTTAGTTTGGTGCAGGCCCAAAACATGTGACCCAGTGAGGCAGGAGCTTAGTTGCAGTGTTCGCAGGTTGGATCTTGCCCTGGAAACATTTTGGACAGTTTTAAGCGAGACAGATGAGCTCGATATATAATTTTTAGTTGAATAATTCTATGCTTTGCACATATGGAGCTCGAGTGAATTCTCTGCTTTGCTACCTTTCATTCCTTTTCTGATATATTGATTAAGAAATCTTCTTCCCAATGTCCTCTTGGGTCTTTGAAAGGTAGGGAGTCTAATAAGATTTTATATAATGCGGAAATGGGGTTTAATTCCTCGAAATTGAGCAGTATTTTTTCCAGCATGGTGGAGGGTACAAGGTGAGGAAAATCTGGCAATTTCTGTTTAATAAAATTTCTAATTTGAAGATAGTGAAAGAAATGTGTAGCTGGGAGGTTAAATTTGGAACGTAATTGTTCAAACGATGCAAATATGTTGTCTATATAAAGATCTGAGCATTTTAATCCCAAAACTTTTCCAGGTATTAAAAACTGGATATGTTTGCGAGGGTTGAAAGAGGTGGTTCTCTTGCAGAGGCGCCGCGGATAAAAGATTTTCCATCTTAAAATGCTTTCTAAGTTGGTTCCATATTCTGAGTGAGAAAAGCACAATTGGGTTATTAGTATATTTGCGATAGCTTGCATTTATTGGAGCAGGGAGTATAAAGAAGTACTACAGGATTTTACTTCTATTGCGAGCCAAGCCTGTGTATGTTCATTTATTTGTGTCCAGGTTTTTATGGCTTGTATGTTTGCTGCCCAGTAATAAAACTGAAAATTAGGTAAAGCCATGCCACCTTCTGCCTGAGGTCTTTGTAGGGTCGCTCTTCAGATACTTGGGTGTTTTAAGTTCCAAATGAATGAGGTTATTGTTGAGTCTTATTGCTTTAAAAATGATTTATTGATATATATTGGAATGTTTTGAAATAAAAAAAGAAGTTTAGGAAGGATATTCATCTTAACAACGTTAATTCTTCCGGCTAGAGTGAGATGAAGGGTTGACCATCTATGCAAGTCTTGCTTAATTTTTTCCATACAGACGGCAAAATTTTGTTGATAGAGAGCTGTATGTTTACTTGTGATATTTACCCCTAGATATTTAAACTGATCTGCTATGGTATAAGGTAGGGTGTCCAATCTAATATTATATGCTTGTGAATTCACTGGAAAGAGTATACTTTTATTCAGATTAATTCTGAGACCAGATATCTTTTGAAATTCTGTTAGTGCTGTTAGAACTGCAGGCACAGTGTTTTCTGGGTCTGATATATATAAAACCATATCATCTGCATATAGAGAAATTTTCTGTTCCAGTCCTTCTCTGATGATCCCCTTTATCTGATAAGAATTTCGACAGTGAACCGCCAGTGGTTCAATGGCGATTGCAAACAGCAGTGGTGACAAGGGACATCCTAGTCTGGTACCATGTTCTAGCTTAAAGTAGTCTGAGCAAATGTTAATACAAACTGAAGCTTCTGGATTGGTATACAGTAGTTTGATCCATGCACAAATATTCGGGCCAAACCCAAATTTCTCCAATGCAGTGAAAAGGTACTTCCATTCAATCATATCAAATGCTTTTTCTGCGTCTAATGATAGTAATATCTCTGGGGTGTTTGATTTTGCTGGTGATTGGAAGATAGATGTCGGCCTTTAATAAATCCAGTTTGATCCTGTGATATTACTGAGGGCAGCACTTTCTCCATCCTTCTAGCTAGAATTTTTGAGAGTATCTTAACATCATTATTCAGGAGTGAAATTGGTCTGTATGATGCACATTGTAACAAATCCTTATTTTGTTTAGGAAAGACAGTAATTAATGCTTGACAAACTGTTTGAGGTAGTATTTGGTTGTCTCTAGCTTCTGTAAATGTTGCCAATAAGAGGGGATCTAGCTGAGTGGAGAATTTCTTATAAAATTCTACGGGGTAACCATCAGGGCCTGCTGATTTCCCGCTTTGAAGGTGACTTTATAGCATCTAGTATTTCTGTTAGCGTCAGAGGTTTATCCAGTTCCTCAGCACTTAAAGCAACTATTTGTGGTGTCTGTAATGTATCCAGAAATGCATTAGATTGTGTGTTGTCTTTGAACTCAGTAGAATATAAGGATTTATAATAATCTCTAAATGCGTGCATTATATTTTTATGGTCAATGATTTCTTCTCCATTCGTGTTGGTGATTACTGGTATTGCATTGCGAACTTCTTGTTTGTGAATTTGTTGAGCTAAAAGCTTATTAGCTTTTTCTCTGTGTTCATAGTAATGATATCTTGACTTATTTATAAGTTATTCAGTTTCTTTAGTTGTTAAGATGTTAAGTTCTGTATGCAGGGCCTGCCTTTTCCTGTGAAGAGCTTCACTTGGACGCCTGGCTTGTTCTTCATCTGTTCTAGCAATTTCACTTCTTAGCTCTGACACTTTCTTGGTTCCTAATTTATTTCTGTGAGAAAGATATGAAATAATCTGTCCTCTTAAGAAGGCATTGAGTTTCCCCAGAGTGTTCCTGCAGAAACCTCTGTGGGCGTGTTTGTCTCTAGGAAGAAGCCGATTTGTTTGGATATAAATTCTGTGCGGTTCTCGTCTGCCAATAGAAGAGAGTTAAGACGCCATCTGCGAGGTGAGTGTGAGGGGCTTAATGATTTTAGCTCCAAAACTAGAGGGGCATGGTCGGAAATAACAATTGTGTCGTATTTGCACAATTTAATCGTAGGCAGGAAATTATCTATAAAAAAATAATCAATTCTTGAGTAGCTATAATGCACTGGTGAGTAGAACGAATATGTTCTTGAGTTTGGGTTATTATTATTTATAAGTTGTGGTCATTTAAAAACTGTAATCGTCTTTGCAGTATTAGATGTCGTCCCCCCTGTCACAGGAGTCCTAAGAGTGGATTTAAAACACAATCAAAGTCCCCAGCCATTATAATTTTATGAGTGTTCACATTGGGAATGGATGCAAATAGATTTTGCATGAATTCCTTATCAACATTGGGTGCATAAACATTTATCAAAATAATTTTACTGTTAAATAAGTTGCCCATGACCATCACATATCTCCCTTCAGGGTCCGATACTACATCTGATGCTACAAATGGAACTGTTCTGTGTATGAGAATTCCCACCCCTCTAGTTTTCTTTATAAAGCTAGAATGGAACATTTGGCCAGTGCAGTCTTTTTGTAGTCTGAACTGATCCTTGCTTAGTAAGTGGGTCTCCTGTAAAAATACTATTTTAGCGTTTAAGCCTGTTAGGTGAGAGCATACTTTCTCTTTAATTCGTGATTCAGGCCTTTAACCTTCCAGCTCACAAAGTTAACTGTCCCATCATGGAGACATTGATTCTGAGTTTTTAATGTCATTTTATAGTCTTAACTGGTAGTGAGGCAGTTTTAATCTTAATTTCAAAATTCCCCATGAGTTATTGCATTTTAGTCTATTGTTGCATTGATATTTATAGTTATAAGGATTAGAAGAATAGATTAGATATAGCCTGCTCTCCTTCTCTCCCCCCTTTATCCCCCCACCCCCCCATTTTGCCTCCCCACTTGAGGCTTGATCCCACTTCACGATGTTCCAGTCCTCTGACATACAAAGAGACAGAGCACGTCCAAAACAAAACAAACCCCACCCCGCAGCGGTGTTAGAGAATTAAAACAAAGATATACAATACAATACAGTTTATTTTTGTATAGCCCAAAATCACACAGGAAGTGCCGCAATGGGCTTTAACAGTCCCTGCTTCTTGACAGCCCCCCAGCCTTGACTCTCTAAGAAGACAAGGAAAAACTCCCAAAAAAAAAAACCTAGTAGGGAAAAAATGGAAGAAACCTTGAGAAAGGCATTTCAAAGAGAGACCCCTTTCCAGGTAGGTTGGGCGTGCAGTGGGTGTCAAAAGAAGGGGGTCAATAAAATACAATACAATACACAGAACAGAACAAATCCTCAATAAAAAAATTAAAAAAATTTTAGAAGTATGGAGCAGAATTTAACAGAAGATATCACAAGATTTAGATCATTTTAGACTCCTGGAGACCTCATCCATCAAGCTGCCTCCCCCATTTGGCCATTCCACGGCTGAAACTGTGTTGGGCCAGCCAATCCGATGAAAGGACCCCTCTTTCTCATGATTCCTGCGATCCTCAGGGATGACTTTACCTTAGGCAGGCAAAACAACTTGGCAGATGGGCCGTAGTACCGAGAAGAGAAACAGAATAGGTGAGGGTTAGTATCCAATTCTAACTATCATGTTACTTATGTTTTAGTGCAAATGACTAACAACAGAGATGCAGTATGTACAGTTAATCAGCAGCTCTAGTCAGGATATGCTAAACTGAAGTAGTGAGTCTTCAGCTGGGATTTAAAAGCTGAGACCGAAGGGGCATCTCTTATAGTAGCAGGCAAGTCTGGTTATGAGAAGGTATAACGCCCCATCCTGTCAAACTGATGTTGCTGCTATCTTTGTAGGTGAAGACGGGGAACCTCCTGCACAACGCAACATTTGCATATATCCAAGGGGAGATGCTTGCAAGCGTATCTCTGTTCTCAATATGAACTGTGACCCCATGGTTTATCCACTGCTATTCCCTTACGGAGATCCAGGCTGGCACATACAATTGACCCATGTTGAGAAAAAGCGAACCGCGAAAAGAACGCAAGTCACACAGCTCCAATTTTATGCTTTCAGGCTTGCCATGAGATCTTCATTTACTGCACACGGGCTACACTGAATGGATCAACGTGTGTCTACCCGGCTCAGAGAGGCGTGGGTAAGCCGTTGAACCCCATTCGTGCTGGAAACCGGTGCTTGCAATTGTTCCCCACGAACGAGGAATTCCCAGTAAGTGCGGGGTCATACGCTCGCACTGATTATGTCCCTGCCCTTTGTACACACCACCTCCTTCCTCCCCCCGTTACTACCATGGTCGGGCAACCAGAACCACAAAGAACAATGAAAAGTCTACGTGACTCACAGGTGCATGTGGACTGTGCAAAGACGAAAACGACTCAGGTGACGAGTTGGGGGTGGGCACATGAGCAGGCAGTGCATACTGAACGAGAAATCAGCAGACTAGCATGACTCCTGTTCCGCCCTCCGCACCCGAGCGCCGTCCACCCCCATCCCTCGCTCTGGGAGGAGAAGGCGCGACGGCGGTCCTCCAGTTTTCAGTCACGGACAATTGTATGTTGGTTCGTACCGTGCATTGTTACAATGTTACTTTTCTTGATGGTTTATTAAATTACGGATTTTTCAAATGTTAATTTTTTCCCTGTGCTTAAAAATCATTAAAAAAGCGGCCTGATTATGCGGCGTATGGTACGCCGCGGGTTGGCTAGTATTAAGATATTAAGATAATAAAAGAAAGAACCCTGGGAATGATTTTAAAAAGTAGTCTAGGATAAACATAGTAAATCCTAATGTAATAGTATACTGTAATAGTATACTGTAATAGTATAAATAGTATAAATAGCAATAAACCAAGAGTATGATGTTAAACAGTCTATTTTAAGGTAAATAAAAAAAACCCAGCCCTACTTTAATTGCTTCCACACCTCCACACTCACGTCTATAACTGTAATTAAGACATAAACATATAATGTCCAAGTAAAGAAAAGGATGTATAATTATAATACCAGTCTCTTTAAAAGTGGATCCAACAGCAGATGATAGGTCCGTCCCATGTCTTGACAGAATACGGCTCCTTATTAACTTTCAAAAAAGTGTCAGAAACAGCTTCTTTAGTTCCTTTTCAGCTTCCTCTTTACTTGGAAATACATAATATTGGTCTTGAACTTCCACTTTCAGTTTGGCAGGATACAAGAGGCTGTATTTGATATCGGCTTTCTGTAGCAAGTTTTTAATGTTAAAGTAGGCTGCGCGTTTTGCAGCTGTTAATGGTGAGAAGTCGGGGAAAATACGAATAAGATTATTTTCAAATATAATCTCTTGCTTGTGTCCGAGAAGTGCCATCACATTAAGCTTACATTGTAATCGCTCGAAGTGGACAATAAAAGACCTAGGTTTAAAGGTGCTTGATCTGTATGTGCGATAAGCAGCTGCTATCTCAATGTCGAGTTTAAAATCATCTCCAATTATTTCAGAGTGTAACTCCTGCAAATTTCACTGGGTTTGAGCTTTCTCGTTTCCCAGGTATACCCTCAATTCTTATATTGTTTCTTCTGCACCCATTTTCCAGGGCCGCAAGTCTGTCTCAGAGTTTTTTGCATTCGGAATTCGCAGCTGTAGCTTTTTCATTGGCGTTAGACGCCAATTGTTCCGCTGTTTCAACTCGAGCCGTGAATACCTGCTTAACATCATCCAGCTGATCTGTAACGTCATTAATCTGGTCAGCAAGCATTTTCAGTTTGGATCTATTTTCTTCGATGTGTTCCTCTAATTTCTCCAACATGCCTTTAAAGTTCACGTCAAAATGTTTAAATACACACGTTTCCCGGTCTTTGTTATCCTTCTTAAGCTCAATGTTCGCCTTCTTAAGCTCATTTATGGCTGTAGCCATGGCAGAGCCCAGTGTAGCGATCATCTCTTTCATTTCAGTTTTCAGTTCGGACAGTTCGTTTCGGATTTCGTGCTCCACGAGTGGAAATGCAGCTCCTGTTACAGCAGGTGCTGTGCGCTCGCGATAAGTAGATGAGAGCACATCCTGCAAGGCCTTTTCTAGTCTCGAATGATCCTCAGAATTCAGCGATCCATCGCGACCTGTATCACTTGCACCTTCGCTCCCATTTTCACTCTCGACTGGAGAGGATATAATGGAGTGGGGTCCCAAGAAATCTGCGCATTCGTCTGCCTGTTCCAGGTCAGTCTCCGAGAGGCCATACCTTGCACTCGGGCCGGATGTCTGTCCAGACTTTGATGCAGCTTTAAGTTTCTTTTCCGGTTCTTTCTGACATTTCTTCTTGTTACTCATGCTTGTTTATTGTAGTGGAAGTTCCTTGGTCGGATTAAATACAGGATACCTCTAAATAATATGAAATACGTGGGAAAATAAAGCCGCTGCTAGCGGAGCTCTGCTTCAGACGTCCATCTCCTATAACGGACAAGACCAACTCCCCTTATGGAGCCTATTTTTATGTCCAGTGTTTTATATCCTTTTAATGTGATGGAAGATTGAAAGGTGAGGAAAGGTTGATAAACAAATTGCTGCTAAATTCAAAAAGCTCTCTCCTAGTTGGTTTATTAATAGCTGAAATTCAAAATTTAACTAAAGTATTGTCACTTTTTTTCCTTACTTCAAACACTGACCTTGCTTGTTTTCCCAGATAAGGTTCCCACTAGTGGTGCAACGGATCACTGTTGATCCGTGATCCGAACCGATTTCTGTCCACGGTTCAGTACGCACGTGATCCGAAGATCCGAGAAAAAAAAAGTTCCACTGTATTGTGCGCGTGTCTCTCGCGCACTCTCTCAACCTCTCTCGTGCTAACTCGGTAGCTCTCGCGCACTGAACTGCAATTAAACTTCTCTCACGCACTAACTCGGTAGCTCTCGCGCACTAACTTTCTATCTCGCGCACTAACTCAACCTCTCTCGCGCACTAACTCAACCTCTCTCGCGCATTTTTGCTCGACTTTCGTCCGGTTTGCCGCTTCATACGCTTGGTCGCAGTTCAGTAGCAGTTCAAGCAGAGGAGCAGAGGAGCTCGACAAACCTCCAGCATCATTTAAGTCTCATGTGTGGGAGCATTTTGGCTTCCCTGTTAAATATGTTGATGGAAAAAGGGTGGTGGATAAAACCACCACAGTTTGTCGACTGTGTGGCACGAGGAAGCCCTATGAGACTGGCAACACGTCGGGCATGGCCACTCATTTAAAACGACACCACCCTGATGTGACAGGACCCAAGACGATGGCTGCGCAACAACCAACGATATCCGTGGCATTTAAGCAGCCCTTTTCTGCCCAAGCAGACCGGGCTAAAGCTATTACAAAAGCTATTGGGGTGTTTATTGCTGTAGACATTAGGCCATATTCCGTTGTGCAAAACAAGGGGTTTAAACATATGATACACATGCTTGAGCCACGCTATGATATTCCGTCGCGCACTCACTTCAGTGACAATATCGTCCCAAGTATGTATGAGCAGGAAAAGTCAAAAGTTATGGCTGAACTGTCCCAGGCATCTTCTGTGGCCCTAACTACAGACGGGTGGACCTCCAGGGCAACAGAAAGCTATGTGACTGTGACCGCTCATTACATCACAGCAGAGTGGGAGATACGAAGCCTTGTACTGCAGACACGCCCCCTCTATGAGAGTCACACTGGCACACGTATTGACGGAAGCAGTGGCAGAGTGGAGGATAGAGAGGTCCAATACTAATATCCCAGTCACAACAGATAATGCCAAAAAACAAATAAATGCAGTGAATGAAGCAGGACTGGGCCCACAGATAGGGTGCTTTGCACATGCAATTAATTTAGCATCCCAAAAGGGAATGAAAGTGTGTAGGATGGATCGCCTCCTTGGGAGGATCAGGAAGGTGGTTTCCTACTTCCACCGAAGCTCAACAGCTGCTCATGTGCTTAAGACCAAGCAAGAAATGCTACAGCAGCCTACTCATAAGCTCATACATGATGTCACAACAAGGTGGAACTCCACTTATGATATGTTGGAACATTATCTTGAGCAGCAGGCAGCTATATACTCTGCACTAACAGACAAAACCCTGAAGAAAAATGCCAGAGACATCGTCACCTTGTCTGATGATGATGTTAAAGTGGCAGAGGAGGTCCTCCAGCTTCTCAAACCACTCAAAATGGTTACAACTCTGTTGAGCACTGAAACTGCACCATCTGTGTCCATGACAAAAGAGATCAGAGTAGCAAAGAGGTGCTACACTGAAAAGCTGGAAAATAGGTTTACAGCCAACGACCCTGCATCAGTGTGGAGAGGTTTGAAAGACATCACCAACTACAGGAAACCATCCCCCCCATACTGAAGAGAACCATCAACTGGCCAACGAGCTGAATTTGTTCTACTGCAGGTTTGATAATCCCTCTTTCACACCTCTCACCCACGCCAATCAAAATACACTCCCAGCACCCACAACCAAGCCCCTGCCCCTCCCCACTGACACCATACCTGCACTCAGGATCTGTGAAGGGGACGTGAGTCAGCTCTTCAGGAGACAGAAGATCAGGAAGGCACCAGGTCCAGATGGTGTGTCACCCTCCTGTCTTAAAGTCTGTGCTGGCCCCCATATTTACACAGATCTTCAACAGATCCCTGGAGCTATGTGAAGTTCCCTCCTGCCTTAAGCGTTCCACAATTATCCCGGTTCCAAAGAAAACCTCCATCGCAGGGTTAAATGACTACAGACCAGTGGCCCTGACGTCTGTGGTCATGAAATCCTTTGAAAGACTGGTGTTGACCTACCTGAAGGACATTACAGGCCCCCTGCTTGACCCCCTACAGTTTGCTTACCGAGCAAACAGGTCAGTGGATGATGCAATCAACATGGGACTGCACTACATCCTGCAACATCTCGACTCTTCAGGAACATATGCTAGGATCCTGTTTGTGGACTTCAGCTCGACGTTCAATACTATCATTCCAGAAGTCCTCCACACCAAACTCACTTGGCTCACTGTACCAGCTCCCATCTCCCAGTGGATCACAAACTTCCTGACAGATAGGAAGCAGCAAGTGAGACTGGGAAAAAAATCACATCCAGCACACGAACAGTCAGCACTGGCGCCCCCCGGGGATGTGTCCTCTCTCCTCTGCTCTTCTCCCTCTACACAAATGACTGCACCTCAAGAGACCAGTCTGTTAAAATCCTGAAGTTCGCAGATGATATGACAGTCATTGGCCTCATCAAGGACAGTGACGAGTCTGTATACAGACGAGAGGTCGAACAGCTGGCCCTCTGGTGCGGTCAAAACAACCTGGAGCTGAACAAGCTTAAAACTGTGGAGATGACAGTGGACTTCAGGAGGAGCCCCCCAGTGCTGCCCCCTCTCACAGTACTCAACAGCATTGTGTCTGCTGTGGAAAACTTTAGGTTTCTGGGATCCACAATTTCCCAGGACCTAAAATGGGAACTAAACATAAACACAATTGTTAAAAAGGCCCAGCAGAGGTTGTACTTCCTGCGCCAGTTCAGGAAGTTCAACCTGCCTCAGGAGCTGCTCATCCAATTTTACTCTGCAGTAATCCAGTCTGTTCTCTGTTCATCTATCACAGTCTGGTTTGGCTCAGCCACAAAACAGGACAGGAACAGACTTCAACGGACAGTCAGGATTGCAGAAAAAAAATCATTGGTGTTGATCTGCCCTCCATTCAAGACTTATACAGATCTCGAGTCAGGAAACGGGCAGAAAACATCATTGCAGACCCATCACACCCTGGTTACAACCTTTTTCAACTTCTTCCCTCTGGTAGGCGCTACAGAGCACTGAACGCCAAAACTACCAGACATGTGAACAGTTTCTTTCCTCAGGCCATCACTCTCATGAACACTTAAGTCAATCTCACAGCATCAGGGGCAATACCAGGTAAAACCGGAGTCCCATTCCTTGTATGTGTACATATACTTGGCCAATAAAGCTGATTCTGATTCTGATGATCCTGCCTCTGAAAACAAGGATCCTACAATCCATGGCCCCAAGTGAGGAAGACAGCACCATCACAAGAGATGTCAAGACTGCCATTAGAGAGGACCTGAAGCCCAGATACACTTCACCACCAACCCTACAGGACTACCTTTACAGATCTACTGCACTTGATCCAAGGTTCAGGTCGCTGTCTCACCTAGACCTTGCCCTACGCCGGAGAACATACAGTGATTGCTCACTACTGAGATTGTGAGCAGTCTTGGCACTGAAGACTGTGAAGAGGTAAAGAAAATAAATATTTTGAAATTATATATTTTTTATTTTTTATGATAATGTTTTTAGTGGGCGGCACGGTGGCGCAGTGGGTAGCGCTGCTGCCTCGCAGTTGGGAGATCTGGGGACCTGGGTTCGCTTCCCGGGTCCTCCCTGCGTGGAGTTTGCATGTTCTCCCCGTGTCTGCGTGGGTTTCCTCCCACAGTCCAAAGATATGCAGGTTAGGTGGATTGGCGATTCTAAATTGGCCCTAGTGTGTGCTTGGTGTGTGGGTGTGTTTGTGTGTGTCCTGTGGTGGGTTGGCACCCTGCCCAGGATTGGTTCCCTGCCTTGTGCCCTGTGTTGGCTGGGATTGGCTCCAGCAGACCCCCGTGACCCTGTATTCGGATTCAGCGGGTTGGAAAATGGATGGATGGATGGATGTTTTTAGTTAAGTTTATTAAGTTATTAAGTTTTTGCCACATTTTAATGTCTATGAGAAAAAAAGTTTTAATCAATAATGTAACTTTCCCTGCAGCGTCAATATGCAGCACCAACAGGAGCAGACACATTTCCTCCTCAAAAGTCGGCAATGGCGGAGCTTTTTGGCAAGACCTTTGCACAGAAGGACATGGTCAGCAAAGCTTTTGCCGACACCATCAAAGGGGAGGTGGTATCCTATGAGGCAGCAAGTGGCATTCCAGTCGATGGTGATCCACTGACTTGGTGGAAAAGCAACAAATGTAAACACCCTCACCTTGCCACAATGGCAACAACAACAACAACAACATTTATTTATATAGCACATTTTCATACAAAAAGTAGCTCAAAGTGCTTTACATAATGAAGAGAAGAAAAATAAAAGACAAAATAAGAAATTAAAATAAGACAACATTAGTTAACATAGAAAGGAGTAAGGTCCGATGGCCAGGGTGGACAGAAAAAACAAAAAAAAACTCCAGAAGGCTGGAGAAAAAAATAAAATCTGTAGGGGTTCCAGGCCACGAGACCACCCAGTCTCCTCTGGGCATTCTACCTAACATAAATGAAATAGTCCTCTTTGTAGTTCGGGTTTTTCACGGAGTCACTTGATGCCGATGGTCATACAGACTTCTGGCTTTTAATCCATCCATCATTGTTGGAACATCATGGTGCTTTGGGTAGATGCTGTGCCTGGCATAGGGGACATAGTTACAGCAAAGAGATCTACACTTTCCCCAGAAAATGTAGACATCCTCATGTTTTTGAAAAAAAATTTGAAATTATAAGCTCAGGTCTGCTTTGCTTTCTTTCTTCTTTTTTGATGATGTGGACAATAAGCTAGTTTTTATTTCTCTCTCCATGTTCAAAGTAAGAAGCAATGATGCCTTAAATTGCATTTAAAGTTGTTTTTTATTGTGTCTACATTAAAGGAAATAGTTATCATGCCCTATATTGCACCTTAATTTGTATTTATATAATTGAGTGGAATGAGTCTCGAGTTGAATGTTTAATGGGCAAAAAAATACTTAACTAAATAAATGGAGTTAAATTTGTCTTGTCTTTTTTGTTTTTGCTGATCCGATCCGTGACTTAAAACCGTGATCCAATCTGAACCGAGTTTTTTGATCTGTTGCACCACTAGTTCCTACCCGTTCTTTTGACACCCTCCATTTCTGATTTTTACTTGTGTTTTTTTTTTTTTATAGCATTTTAACCTCTGTCATAATGTTCTCACTCTCTAATAGGAAAGATTATAAAGATTATAAATGGAAGAACAAAGGAAATAAAATAGGTAATTGAATCCTTCTTTTGTGATTGGCATTTGATTTGCATTCTTGCTTTGAATTCCACTGTTTGTGTTTTTAATAAAATCTCCTTTAGTGCTCTTGACACTGCTTTTTTTAGGATTTGCTTTTTGCTATTTTGTGTATATTTTTCCTGATTGGTTGCCTTACAGTTGTATGGTTTGCTTGTTTGTCTGTTTTTTAGGTAAATATTGATTTTTATTTTTTTTAGTTTAAAGTCACATTACAGTAAGTAAAAGATAATTCAATCAGCACAACATTCCAGAAAATTAAGTCATTATACCATAATCAACCCTTACACACACAAAAAAAAGATAGCACCTCATATTAAAACATCAAATGAAAAACTCAATAGATGCAGAGGCCTAAAAGAATATTTGTGTATTTTTCTTATTTTTCATTTGCTCATGGACTTTGAACAAACAGTAATTTTTTCTTTGTAGGTTATTGTCATGCTTCTTTATTATACAGGGGATCAATATGTGCAATTTCACAATGGCATACACAGCCCACCTTGTCTCACAGTGCAATTTCCTCATCTTGAGTCCACAGTTGAAGAAGCACTCTTGAAGTCACAGTCCAATGGCATGTTACTAAAAGCAAATACTAGTGTTGAGCCCCATTAGAAGTATTATTTCAGTGTACTGTATGTTATTTTTAAACACTTGCTTTAATTGTTTGGATTTGCTTTGTGGTGTTTAGTAGAAAATGGTGTCATGCAGTGATCCACAGGAGAAGTATAACTTAGGAACTCTGATGCATAACAAAGCATATGAAAATATCAATGAAGTTCAAAGAATGGGCATTATGAAATGCATAAAACAGTGCCAAAAAACGGTGTATAACAGAAGCAAAAAAAAAAAAAAAAAAAACACATAACAATTAGCACTGCAGTAATATATTATATATGTACTATGTGGGTCAGCTTGCAAACATGCCTTGCTTCAGTTTAATGTAATCAGTTAACAAGTACCAGTAATCCATTTAAGAGTTGTTGAATGCAACAGCAAAATTCCTGGTGCTCACTTCTGATGATATTGAAATATCATTAAAGTATGAAATATTTAACAAAAGTTTAAATACAATAAACATGTCATTTATCAAGGCAGGTTGACAATTTCAGGTAACACATACTATAGAATTGAAGTTTGTGTAATTGTGAAAAGTTTGCTATCAGTTCCAAAGTTGTTAGAAAAATAACATCCAACAATCATAAATACTGTAATTCATTAAGAAAACAATCACGATACTTAGCAATGTATTTATATACATATGTGCATATACACACACACACATACATATATATTGTGACATGTGAGTTACTGTCTTGCATGCCCAAACACAAGGCTGAGTCTCAGTGCTGTAGCTTGAAACAGGAACAGCACGGTTATTTATTGTAACAGGATCTTCCACTCTCCTATACACAGACAGCAATCGGGCAGGATCGGGACCAGGTTAGTGGCCAAGTAATGCTGTTCCCTGCATTTACAATGTTCCTTGCACACATTGATGGCAGGTGCTCATAATGTGACCACAATCTTTTTGGATTTGTTTTTGCAACTAGCTGTTCCAGCGCTGGGATCCCGCCAACCACCGAGTGCGAAGCAGGGCATGGTCAGTCACCAGGGTAAACAGTCATTCCCAGAGATGGGAACAGAGGGCCTCCACCTCCCACTTAATCGCCAAGCACTCCTTTTCAATAGTCTAGTAATTACGCTCCCTGAGTAATAGCTTTCTGCTGAGAAACATGGTGGGGTGTTCTTTCCCCTAAAAGCATTGTGAGAGCACTGCTCCCAAACCAGAAGCACTTTTCCTTTGAAAAGTCAGGATTCTACAAAACCGGGAATGAAGATAAAGCGGCTTTTAGGCCCACGTCGGTCCATACAACACTATGATTCTTTCTGCCCTTATCAAAAGGGGGCAGCCCAATGTGCAAAATTGGGAATGAACTGCCTGTAATATCCTGAGAGCCCAAGGAAAACACGAACCTGCCTCTGTTTTTCAGGATGAGGATATGCAAGCACTTCCCCCACCTTGTCCATTTAAGGCCTGAGCAAACCCGTTCCCATGGAACAACCTAGAAACTGGGTTTCTGACATACCCAGCTTGCACTTCTTAGGGTTGGCTGTCATTCCTGCCACCCGCAAACTGTCAAGCACTGTCCAAAGGCGGACAAGATGAGATTCCCAATCATCATTGAAAATGACTACCTCATTAAGATAGGGTGTGCCCTGATCAGTGATCTTGCGAGGGATACCAATATGTGTGATAATATCCAAGAGTGCTTTTGCAATAGTCCAGGTGTAAGCCCATCACAGCACTGCTACTTCTGGGTATCTTGTGGCGTAATCAATTTAAATGACCATGTACTGAAAGATACTTTTACTCTTGGGAAGCAGGGCATAAATATCTAATCCCACCCTCTCAAAGGGGATGTCTAAAATAGTCAATTGGTACAAGGGGTGCCCTGGCGGGTCTGTGAGCAGAAACTTTGACAGTTGGGACAGGCTTTACAAAACCTTTCCACATCCCAGCCCATATTCACCCAATAAAAGCGTTTCGAAATACGTTCCTTGTCTTTTCCATGCCGAGGTGACCCCCGAAAACATGACTGAGCAATTCTTAAAACTTTCTCCCTATGCTCACTTGGTTCTGCAAACTGCTCAATATGTCTATCACCCATGCAATCAGAAATCACCCAAAACAGAAAAAAAAATGTGATGTTTTAAAATGTGGGACCACCCTGTCCAAATAGTAAGTCATTTGTGACATTGGCTTGACTGAATGCAAAATCCAAGTTGTTTTCTGTTCATTGTTAGCGAGCAAACTGTCTGGATGCCAGTCTCTGCTTCCTCCATGTTTGATATAGAGTCGTCCTCGCCTCCCACTGCTACTGTGTCGGATACTGCATCACACTCACCTCCTACTGTTATTTCATTTTCGTCTGGGTCCATATTGAGTCTCTGCTCTGTGGAGGCAGTTGGTACATGTGACATTGCGGAACAGTTTACCAGCTGTCTGGGGATTTCACTCGAGGATTCGTACCCCAGCTCGCCAGACAACTCCGGTTCAATTTCAAACCTGTTTCCTTCACTGACATTGTCTACAGCAAGCCCCTGTCTATCCACTATGGGGGTAGGTGCTCTACAAGTGGCCAAGACCCATGGGAATAGGGCATTCCTTTTTCCAATTAGGAGTGGCTAAGGTGAGGTGTATGGTATGGTAGTCCAAACCTTAAAGTTCTTCCCTTTAAATTTCAGAGGGAGTAATATATAGTCTTGTATATTTTAATGTCCCCATGGACACAGCAAATGTTCACTTTGCCTGTTGGCCTTATTAAGGGGTCTGCCCAAGTAAGGCACAGCAGACTATGCAGAGGTCGCTAACAGAGTCCAACGGCGCCGAAAATTCCCGACATAATAGCGACCTTAAAATTGTCCTCTTAACATCTTGGAGGAAACTTACAAGCCTCATACCTGGGCCAGACCAATAGCCATTGTTTGCCCAGGTGGGTGGTGACACTCCCGAGCCAGATGTCCCAGTTCATTACAGTGAAAGCAGCTATATTTAGTCCACACTGATGTTCACACTCTGGCATCTTCTACTCATGGCGCTGGTGACCCTGAAGGTCTGTGCTGGCTGGCTCGAAATTGGGTTGAAGCCTGGGTAGCCCAGTTGTTTCCAGGTGGCTTTTACACCCTCTAGTCTGCAGGTCAGATTCAGCAGCGAGTGGAAGTTGTTCTGTAGCATTTCATCACAAAGGCTCTCGTCTATCCCTGACAAGACTTCATCAATAGCGAGCTTCTCCACAAAGCACTCTAAAGGGTCTCCTCAGTTCCAGCTTTGATTCAGGTCCACTAAGCCCTAGATCTGTCCTCTGACAGGGTGCTCCAGATCAATATGCCACAGACAAAACTGGCACCCCTTGACCACTGGGCTCACAGCCGTGCGGAGGAGGATCTGTTGCTTCAGGTAGTCAATCATTGAGCCTTTCGGGAGGGAGATTCTGTACGGCTTGGAGAGCTTCTCCGACTAAAAACAGGGCTAAAATAGCTGTCCAAGCTCCCCTGTACCTGAGCATCAATGTTGCCATACATTCATAGCAGAATAGGAAACACTTAAGGTTGTCTGAGGGAGCCATCTTCGGCAGTACATCTCGTGGCAAAACAAAGGCAGCGGCGGCTGCCAGAGCCTCATCTTGCTATGGGTTTTGCTGTACTTCTTGGAGATCCGTCAGTGCAACTACCCCACTTCTTGGATGTTCCTCAGCATTACGTCTCATTGGGATGGATAGATCTATCTCGATCGATAGATAGACACATGCATAGAATATATAAAATGTATGACACTTTGTGTATATACAAGTCCTTGAACCTTTATCTTGGTCTTATGCTAAAATAACCTCTGGCTATAGACCTGTGTACAACAAACCCTCATGAGGTAATATTGCATTGTTTAACCCAAAATCTTACTGGCAAAGCATTGGTGCTATCAGAATACATTATAGACTTAAACATTGATGTGATATGCATAACAGAAATCTGTCAAAAACCAAACAACTTTACATCTCTCATGAAGGAGACACCATCCAGATACGTTTACTCCTCAGAGGCTTGTAGCTCAAGATCGGAGTTAAACATCAAAATAATCCCATTTGACTGTCCATTGTGTTGCGTGTCTGGCGCTTAAACTGATAAATTCTGGTCCTCTCTTGCATATTGTTGTCTATTGGCCCCTAAAATACAATGGTTCTTTCTTATCTGATGTGACTGATCTTTTAACCCACTTATGTTTCATCTCTCAGAGAGTCATTCTTCTTGGCAATTTCATCATCCACATTGACACTCCTACATGTAAACTGAGGAATGAATTCCTGTTCTTACCGGACTGTTTTGACTTAGTGCAACATGTTTATTTTCCTACCCACTCTGGTAGACATATATTGGACATGATCTGCACATCTGGCTTATCTGTCTGCAACACTTAGAGTAATGATTTGGGACTCTGACCATAAAGCAATACTTTTCACTGTCTAATTACCTCTTCCTCCTCTTACCTGTAAATGTCAAATTTCTTTCAGAAACCGTTCAATTATCTGTCCTTCTATACTTGCTGGATCCATTTCTGATCTTTTTCTGTCCTATTCCATCAATGCTAGATGGTCTTGTTGACTACTATAACTTAGACTTTCATTCAGCACTAGATAAAATAGCTCCTTTAAAACATATGGAAGTTTCCTTTAAGCATTCAGCTCCATGGTATAATTCAAAATTACAGTCTATGAAAGTAGCTGGCTGACACCTTGAGGGAATGTCATGCAAGACTGGCCTCACTGTTCATATCTAGGCTCTTTGACCATCCAAAGTCTTACAGGGATGCACTAACTGCAGCCAAGAACACACATCATGACAGAATAGAAAGTGGCCATGATACCCCAAAGGTTTTGTTCACTGTAGTTAAACTACTTCAACCTGCATCTGGTCCAATTACTTCCTTTACTGAAGTTTGTGAAAAATTCCTCCACCTTTTCCATAATAAAATTAAAGATGTAAATAATTCATACATTCCATCATTCATGGATGGATCCACAAATCCAAACATTTATAGCTTTCCCTGTCTTCCCACTCCATCCAGCTCCTTTACTAAATTTTTACCAGTCACATCTGCATTGTTAACGATCTGCTTTGTAAGATGAACCCAACTACTTGTGTACTGGACCCCATCCCCACCACACTTCTTAAATACTGCCTTCATGCCGTAACCCTGACTGTTTTAACAATAATGAATACATCCCTTGACACTGGCTTTGTGTAGCCACTTTTAAAATCACTTCTGTAACTCTATTGTAAAAAAGTCTTGTCGATTCTGAAAATCCTAACAAGTTTCGTCCCATCTCACTTACTTTTTCTGTCAAAAGTTCTTGAACGTGTTTATAGCCTTCCAAATCACCAGTTAATTAATTTCTAATAAATTAATGAAACCTTTTCAGTCTGGTTTCAAAGCGCAGCACAGCTGTGAAACCAAACTGCTTTGGTAACCAATAGTTTGCTTATGGCAGCAGATTCTGGACAAGCCAGCATATTAATTCTGTTAGACTTCAATGCAGCTTTTGACACTGTCAGACATAATATTCTACTCTCCAGAACTGAGAACATGCTGAGTATCTCTGGCACTGCAATCCAGTGGTTTAAGTCCTATCTGACTGATAGGCAAGAGTTTGTTAGTCTTGGCAACAGCAGGTTCACATAAGGAGTTCCTCAGTGCTATGTCCTCGGCCCTCATGCTCTTCTGTATCTACAATGCTTTCCCTTGGCCAAATTATTTGTATCTTTGGACTGGGTTATCATTTTTAGGCAGATAATACTCAACTCTATTTCAATGTTAAAAGCAAAACTTCAGAGCTTTCTCAATTCACAACTTTCCTTAGTGAAATTAAAACCTGGATGGAGCAGAATGTTTTAAAATTAAACTGCAACAAAACTGAAGTCCTGTAAACTGGCACTAACGCACAACTTATTCCTCCCTTTCTTATTCCACCCGCATACACATTAAGAAACGTTTTTACTTCCACCTTTGTAACATATCCAGTGTTTGCTCATTCCTCCCCTTTTCTAATGCTGAGATAGTTGTCCATGGTTATATCACATCCTGCATTGATTATTGCAACTCCCTTCAAATCTTATATCACAGCTCCAGTTAATTAAAAACTCTGCTGCAAGAGTCCTTACACGGACCGGCAACAGCGAGCACATCACACCCATCCTCCTTCGCCTTCACTGCCTCCCTGTGTCTTATAGGATCAAGTATAAAATTCTATTAATAACCTAGAGAAAAGCCAAGCAAAATGACACCTTTTATTGGCTAGCTAAAAAGATTACTTGCTTGGCTTTTCTCTACATTCATAATGGCTAACACGGTACAACACCCTTGTACTATTAATAACCTGCAAAGCTTTAAATGGCCTTGCACCGGACTACATCAGTGACCTTCTAAATCACTATGCTCCTGTTCGCCCACTAAGGTCCTCCGATTCTGGCAATCTTGGTATACCCCACACTAACCTGCACTCTATGGGTGACGAAGTTTTCAGCTGTATAGCACCCAGACTTTGGAAAGACCTCAGAAAATGAATTAGATCAGCTGACTCCATTCTTTTAAAAAACAACTTAAAACTCATCTATTCAGGAAGGCTTTTTAAGTTAACGTAACACTATGTCCCTTCTTTCAGTTTACCTCTGTGTCCAGATGTTCAGGATGATTTGTGTGTGTGTGTTATTTCACAAATTAAATGATTTGTTCAGGTATTTTTTAGTATTGAATTTAGTATTATACTCTGGTTTATTCTCTTTTATTCTATTCTATCATTTTCATCTCAAATGTAAGTCATACACTGAGTGCAACAGAAAGTCATACACAGCCAAAGAATTGGAGAAGTGGACTTCCTCCACCACTTATTAGGCTTCAGTTCCTTCATACTGTGAGTGGCAATACAACGTAACTGATAGCACATGGCTCTCAGGAAAAGAACCACGGCAACATCTCATGGTAGTGAAACACATTGCACAGATCAACCAATTGGCACAAGAGGTGGTGGCACCCTTGGCAAAGTGACGTGGGGCTCTTTATTTCATGAGGAGCATGAACCACCTTTCTTCAAGTCCCAGATGGCTGAATATTTCCTGGCATAGCAAAACATAACTAGTCTCCATTCTATACACACACATACACGTGTGTGTGTGTGTGCGCGTGTGCGTGTACACGTAATAAAGCCATTCTTAATTTAACAAAATTCCTGAAAAAATTGCAGCGTAACTACATGTAGGATATTAAATGTGTTCATCTTGGTTAAAACATTAAAATAAAACAAACAGTTTTAAAATACCTGTAATAGTCAAAAGGCAGCTTTCTTTGCTACATAAAATATCAAATTAAGTCATGAGAAATGTCAAATCAGTAGGAGCTACACTGTTCACTCATTTTTATAAACAGGGACTTCATTTAGTCTTAGTGGTTTTTTTTTTCTTACTGTACATTTCAATGATCTGTTTTATAAAAAGGACCACATATTTGCTACCATTATCCAGTATATTTAAAATTAAACAATGTACACCACTATATAGGCAATGCCCAAGGCTGTATAATATGTATCAGACAGAGGAACGTCTTATATTTTTACAGCTACTTGTCTAGATCTTCAGTGTGTAATGTGACATTGTTCAGTTTACCTTACCAAACCACATTAATCTGATTTAGGCTTACAATGGGTGAAGGCCTGTTGTGGCAACATTGGGCAAAAGTTAGGAACCAACCCTGGTTGGGACAACATTCATCGGAGAGCCCATTTATTTACACACCAACTGGGGGGACATTTACAATGATCCCTTGAACACAGTTTTTATTTTTGGATGTGGGAGAAAAACTGGAGTATGCAGAGAAAAATTAGTAAACTCAAAGGCTGTGACTGTATAGAATTTAAACCTGGAATGCTGGATTCATGGGGTATCACCACTCATTTCTGTAAAAGCACGCAAGCCGGGATTCAACTCAAAACTAATTGCAAATGATGGAGCTTAATTAGTAAATTAGATGGTTTGGCACACTATTCTGTAAAGCCAGCTGGCTTCCAATTTAATCCAGAAACTTTTTTCCATAAACCTTTGTTTCCAGTCGGAAATTTCAAGTAATCTTAAATAAAACCCGAGAAACATTTACATTTTATCCATTTGTTCATTTTAGCTTTCTTTACATTTGTAATGTTTTCTTCATTTGCTGCAGTATGTGTTTTTTAATACATCTTGGTTTTGTTTTAAATCAAATATAATTGATCAAAAAGATTTAAATCAAATATGATTAACTGATATTGCTTTTCTGTGTAGATCCTTTTATCTCTGGGAGTGATCATATATCAACACTATGGGCCGAATTTGACATTTAGCCTTTGGCTTTGGCAGTGGGGCAGATGAACCATAAAGACTAGTTCCATTTTTAGAATCTCGGCTGTACTGCTACATATCTGCAATGCATCCCATGTCAAACATTGTAAATTGTAATATATATCTACAATATGAGATAAGTCTCATTTACATTAACACATAAAAAATTTTAAAATGACATAAAAGTATACAAATATCATTAACAATATTTAAATGACAGAAACACTGCTTTTTTAAGCTTGTTTTTCTACCTATTTTAATTATGACAAAATAAGCACTTCGTTTTAAAAAATGTAGAAAATGTTCTAATGGCATAATTTTCCAATGCATTCTGGGATTTAGTTAGCTGATTTTTATTTAGTGCTTTTCCAATTTTTTTTATTTGCTTCATGAAAGACAGATATGGGCGAGTGTAACAAGTTGTGGAGATTTACTCAGACTGCCACGTCATGCCATTTGAAGTGCTCGTGCTGACTGCTGAGTTTCTGTTTTGCTAACAGAAGAGCCTATCAGGCTTAAAAAGGTAAATACGTTACACAAAATATACAGATTGAAATAACCTCTCTCAAGGTATATGTGAGAGAGTAAACTAATCTGTAATTAAAACTTAAGAATTTTTTCAGTGTTTTATGGATAGGTAATAGACAGAGTTGCTTAAGGAACGATAGATTATAGTATTCGCTGAAGCATCCATCCATTTTCTAAACCCACTTATCCAGGGCAGCGTCATGGGGCAGCTGAGGCATATTCCAGCAAACAAGTGGTGCCTACCTGTCACAAGGTAAACATAGTTGTAGGAAAATTTTGCACCACCAATTCACCTAACCTGTATGCCTTTGGGTAGAAACCAAGGTAAACCCACTTGTGCCCAAATGCAAACGTCATACAGAGAACAAATGGGATGCAAAACCTCAGACTCCATTTATTATGAAGCAGCAGTGCTAACATGGCATCACTGAGATGCACATTCACCTGTTAACATACTCATGGCCCCCAACTACCCATTAGTGTTTGCCCATGTTCCACACATAACTGGAAACTCTCCTTATGGAAATGTGCAGGTCAAGCAGCCTGCATGTGCTTCAGTTTCAGAAATACATTGTACCGCACTTATGGACTGTGGTCAGAAAGTCAACAATACTGAAGCAACAAAGCAAGAAAAGAAAAGAATCAATTAATCACTAGCTAACTGCAACAGTTGTTTGTCACAAATCCAAATACTTGATACTTAAGATGATGGTACAATAGCATTCGAGTCAATGACATCATTTGTCATAAATTCCAGATATCAGCAGGCATGAAGAACAAACAGTAGAAGATTTCTAACAGGCAAGGGCAACTTTTGCACTAATTGTACCTAAAGCAAAAAGCCTCTGCTGGATAACAGAAAAATGAAATGAAGAGAGCTCCAGTAGTAAAATGATGTAGAGAAGAATAGGAATGTCTTTGCTTCTGTTAGCTCTACTAACATGAGACATACCAGGCCAAAAACTAAATGAAGGGCACTTCCAAAACATATGCATAAAGGTGCCTGATGTGTTTAAGGAACAATAATAACAGAGTCAGAGTTCAATCTCTAAGCATGTTTATTAGATGGTGTAATATATAAACTGAACAAACTTGAATTGGGTCTGTTGATAATTTGAAATTCTAGGGATTTTTTTTAAAAACTGAGCTCCATGCAATAGAAAGGGGAGATTCACGATCCACACTAGTTGATTAGTAATGTTCAATGAGATGCCTTACATAGTACTGAATATAAAATTGACAGATTTATGACTAGGTGATTAAATGAATGATAATTCATACAAATGGTGGGATGTACAGTAAGAGCAAATGAAATTGATACCCTATTTGCTGTAAAAACAGGTTGAAGTTATGCATAAAAAAAAAAGGACAGAGAAGGAAAATGTTAGTGATTGGAATGTTCAAAGGAGTGAGTCATCACCCAGAGTATGAATACAGACCCAGGGATAAAAAGCAATGGGATTACTATCAATATGCAAGGCTGGGGTATGGAATTTAGAGAGGATTATGGCATGTTGGTAAAAGGACCATGATGTCTCTACTCCTTTTGTCATATTCCTAGCATGTAGGTGTTTAGACAACTTGTTTTTGAGGATTAAGTGTTTGAAGAGAATTCTGATGTTTTAGCTCCAGCTATGAAGGAAGAACTTGGGAATGGGGCATCCTTTGTCATACTGGCTACAGCGTATACAACGGTAAAGTTCTAAATCAAGTAGGGAGACTCCACCCTCAAAATTGCTAACATTCAGTCTGCTGTGTTTGATAGTGGGCTTTTTTTGTCCAAAAGTAAGTGAACCAACACTGGACCAGTGCTTAATTGGAGGAGACATGAAGCATAGCACTAACAAAATTAAATGGAGGAACAATATAAAATTTTTTATAACAGCCAATATGGACCTGAAAGACAGATACTCGGAAGACCAGGAAGTCATTGCATTTGTAACACTATTAAAAGCTCCATAATAATGATGATTATTCAATTCAGTCCAATTTATTTTTGTATAGCACTCTTCACAAGAGTGCAGACAAAGAGTGCTATGACAGGTTAACAGGTAGATACAAATACAACCTTTACAAATCAATTACATAATGAGTACACAGAGATTTGTCTAAACAGACAGGAAACAAGGAGGATTGAAACCCATTGATATAAATGGAGCCCAGAAAGGTCTGCCCATTATTTGTGACCAGTTGGCAATGGATGGAGAGAAAAACAAACTCCAATCAGCAGCATCCCTGGAGAAAATAAACTTCAGGTTTCACAGTCAGGTATAACTGTCATGTTCAGACAGTAAGAATCTTGGACCCTATCCTGCTATACTAAAATAATAGTAAAAGTCTTTAGTCTGGATTTAAAAGCAGAGACCAAAGGGGTGTCTCCTATATAAGCAGGCAGCTTTGAGGCCCTGCAACTAAAAGCTTGACCTCCCACCATTTTGTCTGACTTGTTAACCAGAAGGGGGGAGATTCTCAGTACCTGTTTGTGGCAGAATCATATGAAGGTTTGGAGCCTGGAATATTTCATCAGTTATCTTCTTACAGGCCATTCAGTCTAACAAAACTCACCAGTCCTGTCCATTTATCCATCCGTCCATTATCCAACCCACTATATCCTAACTACAGGGTCATGGGGGTCTGCTGGAGCCAAACCCAGCCAACACAGGGTGCAAGGCAGGAAACAAACCCGGGGCAGGGCGCCAGCCCATCACAGCCTGTCCATTTAATTCTTCCAAAATAACATCAAGCTGAGTTTTGAAGGTCCCTAGTGTCCTACTGTCTACTACACTACTTGATACTACACTTTCAGGTCTACACTGTGTACAGTTTTCTGTGTGAAGAAAAACTTCCTAATGTTTGTGCTAAATTTACCCTTAAGTTTCCAATTGTGTCCCTGTGTGCTTGAAATCATTTTAAAAGTCACACTCTTAATCTACTGTACTAATTCAAGTCACAATTTTAAACACTTCAATCATTTCTCTTCTAAATCTCCTCTCGCTTAAACTGAAAAGGCTCAGTTCTTTTAATCTTTCCTCATAACTCATCCCCTGCAGCACCTGAATCAGACAAGTCGCATGTCCCTGGACTTTTTCTAGCACTTCTGTCTTTTTTGTAGCTCTGCAGAACCAAACCATGCACAGTAGTCCAGGTAAGGTCTAACCAGTGTGTTATGAAGCTCCAGCATAACCTCCATGGAGCTACATAACCGAACATTCCTTTGACCTCCTTAATGGCTTCTGCAAACTGTCTGGAAGCGGATAGTGATGAGTCCATTATGACTCCTAATTTCTTCTCATAAGGTGCACTTTCAGGTCTCAGATCTCCCACTGTGTATTCAAATCTAACACTTTATTTCTCATGTGTAATATTTTTACATTTACTTCCATTAAATGTCATCTGCCTCAAACCTGTTGATTCTTCCTGATCCAAAGTTGGGGTGATTAACTTTGTCAGAGTAATATGCGAGCCAAAGGCTACATATGAACACTGAGAAAAGTAAAGAGTAAGGGCAAGTAGTAAATCCAGTCATTTTGTCCAGACAAACTGCAGTCATTTTGAGTTACACTTGAACAATAGCATCAACTCTTTCAAGAATATGCTAGGCCACAAATGAGCCCATGGTTCTTTTAAAATTCTGAGTAATAGGACATCAATTTAATTATTTTTAGGGAGTCAGGCACAGTTAAAGTGTGCCTTTAATTGCTAAATAAATGTTATCACTGATCTTCAAAGTCAAGGTGTAAACTTTCAAAGAGCGTATTATGAGACTCAGATTATGGCACTCCCTGGGTCTGTTGTCTCTGTGTATGCTCCATCTGCAGTGAGTGATGTCTTGTTGAGGGAGACATTTTATTTGCAACTTCGCTTGGTGGTTGATGGGTGCCCACGAGGTGACACTCCTCTGGTCATGGGTGACTTCAGTGCAACAACTGGCACTGACCGGGCTGGCTATGAGGATTGTCTCGGTCCCCATGGGTCTAGTGACCATGGTGAAAGGGGCTCTATGTTCCTTGACTTTGCAAAAGGTCAGGGGCTGTGAATCTCTGGATCCTGGGAGAATACTGGTGGTGCGGTGAAGGAAATAGATTATATCCTTGTGGGCAGACGCTGGAGGCTCTTACAAAACTGCAGGGTCTACAGAAGTGCCCAGTTTATGAATTCTGACTACAGACTTCATGTTGCTACTCTGAAGATCCAGCTTAGGACCAGTAGGTTACCACCTACTAGGAAAATGAGGCTGGACTTGGCCAGACTCCAAGATCAGACTTTGTAACGAGTTTGCATGCAGTTTTTGTGAGGAAATTGCGGATTTGGGTGCGACTGTCAATCGTAATGTGATGTGGGAGACCTTCCGTGTCAAGACCCTGAAGGTTGCCGAGGGTTGTGTTGTTGTTACCGGTGTTCCCAGAAGGAGGTGTTGGCACCCTGGATATCATCAAGAGGAGTCGCAGCACATGGCTTGATGACAACTCTGGTCTGTACTGGGAACTGAGAAGGACGGCAGCGAGGGCTCCGAGAGCAAATAAGGAGGCGTTTGTTAGAGGAATCTGTGAGCAAGTGACACACCGTCTGTGGTTTAGTGACCTACGTCCTGCGTACAGAGGAATTGAAGCATTACACACTATATATAAACTTCCACATATAGAGAAAAACCGATCTCTTTACAGAGACATTTTTAATTGCCTAATGTGCTTTCATAGTACATAGATCAAGCATGGAGCAAAGTGATGAGTGTATAAAGGAAAAAAATGTGTGATTTTTAAGAGGACAGACCTTCTGGTGCTGGACAATAGTAAACCCTGAGGATTTTGTATCTCTTGCAACAAGACAGGAAATACTGACATGTTTTAATAAAAGTAAGAATCCTCTTTGGAGGGGACTTCGGCAATTCAATTGATAGATTAAATAAGGTATGAGTATGCCATTCTACTCATCCATAGTTTTTGCAAATTTCGTTATCAAACCAAAAATGTTTTTTACACATCAGTAATATTTGGGGTTTTCTTCATGAAGATATCCATTTTCTACTGCTTATATAGCAGCAATATTCATTGCTTATACTGTATATAGGTTACCACATTAATGATTCCTTTCCAGTATAACCTGATCGTGGAATAAGGATTTCTGCTTAGAAATAAATTCATGATCTGTTTGCGCCTTGATGGATTCTGGTTACTGGCATGTTGATCTCTTGTAGGTTAATTTCTTTGCATTATTCTGAATGCTTTTGAAGGAGTTGATATATAGAGGCGCAGTAGTGACAACCAGATTTTCCTTAGTTTACTCATTGTGTTACTTTAATCCATAACAGTAATAAACAGGTGTGTTATTTCTATCCTTTTTAATATACCATTTTTGAGACAGGATTTTCCACTCTCACATTTCAGTTTATTTTGAAAGATGTAGTGGTCAGGATAACAGTTCAGAAAGTGTCAGATGGAAGGCAACATGTTTTTTTCTTGCAGATATATACATGGTTTAACAATTTTGTGGAATAAAACTACAATTGTGACAGAGATTTGATAGTGGATTGAAAAACACTGGTACTAGTAATACAGGGGTAAAAAGATTTAGTTCTTATCATTTTTTTTTTTTTTATTATCTTAAAAACTTGATACATTGCCCAGCGGAACATTCATGTAAACTTCACGATATTGATTAGGTGCCAAATCCACTGCTCTGACAGCTGGGCTCCTCTTCCCTAGTCTCCTTTTAAATGCCTTACAGTTGTCTCCCATGGTGGTAATAAAAAGGTAAAAACTCTAAACTTGTTATACTTCAGTAAATGCAAACAGCAAAGCTTATTACAATTCTGTCCACCCACTACAATGGCCAAGCTTAACTTCTGGCTTAGAATCTCATTGAATTTTTCAAAAAGGTTGACACTTGAAGGGTGGTCTGCATAAATGTTTAATTGATAGCATTCTGCAAGTGTCTGTAGGGGGAATGCTTCAAAATATGACATTGCACACCGAACCACAGCTAAGATGCATTTTCTTTGAATATTTTACAAATGGGCCTACAGTGTCTGTCATGAAGCATTCAAAAGTACTCTTACTGTAACAGAAAATTAGACTAAATGTGCTGAACTCTTTAAATGGCATTTAAAATAGCAGTTTGGACATTAAGCACAATACCTTTTGACTTTTCCAAGGAACACACAAAATACTCTTCCCCAAAACACCAGGCTAGAAATACTGAAAATCAGTTTCTTATTGTGACAACCACAGATCTAATTTGTTTGGAGAACTGCAGGAGTCCGAGTAAGTTGAGGTGCTTATTTGAAATCCCTTCTGCATTACTGGACAGCTTTTGCCCTGTTGCATATGTTTTGTATCTGTTGTTATGCCTGAAGGACAAACTAAGAGTCTTCAGATGCCATGTTTCATGAAATTAGACACCATGTCTGCCCTTGAATAATCATGTCATGGCAATAGAATGATAGCTTTTTACAAACTACATACTTTTGTTCAAACATGATGTTTAATATACAGGACATAACCTCAAATAAATATTAATAAATCTCAAAACAAAAATAAAGGCATCAATCCTCTAGATCAGGATTATTACACTGTTTTGTGTTTATACTCATTACGTTATATTCTGTGTTACATTCATTATTATCTTAGAAGCACCTATTTGACTTTTCACTGTTTCCTGAGTAATGCTGAAGTACAAAAAGGATTTAAAGATTTTATGGACCTTTTATCATCACAAAGTACATTAATGTATGTCACTGGCATTTTGAGTATTATGATTATCTTTCCAAAAGCTTGGACAGTTCTTAAAAGGCTCATGAAAGCATGTGTATTTCAATTTTTGCCTCAAAATGTAACATCTCATCCAGCACCACCCAAGCAAAAATCAGCCCTGCCAGGTTTAGTTCTTGCATTGTGCCCGATGCTACAGTACTCATATATGCTCTGGTTCCATGAAACTGTAATGCAATAATCATTTTAAGACATGTTGGCCTGGAAGGGTGAATATTTAAAAAGACTTATACATGGATTACACCAGCTTAATCCACAGACCTATTTCTTCATCAAATGCAGAAAAATTATATTTGCTACTTTGAATCCTGTTAGAAGCAATTAAGCTAATATTGCTAGGATTATTTATTTAAACAGATGATAGTTTGGCAGCATACCTGGTTAATTTAAACTTATAAAAATATCCATCCATCCATCCATTTTCCAACCCGCTGAATCCGAACACAGGGTCACGGGGGTCTGCTGGAGCCAATCCCAGCCAACAAGGCAGGAATCAATCCCGGGCAGGGTGCCAACCCACCACAGGACACACACAAACGCACCCACACACCATGCACACACTAGGGCCAATTTAGAATCGCCAATCCACCTAACCTGCATGTCTTTGGACTGTGGTAGGAAACCGGAGCGCCCGGAGGAAACCCACGCAGACACGGGGAGAACATGCAAACTCCACGCAGGGAGGACCCGGGAAGCGAACCCAGGTCCCCAGATCTCCCAACTGCGAGGCAGCAGCGCTACCCACTGCGCCACCGTGCCGCCTGTAAAAATATTACTTTATATATTGTTAATATACAATAAGAAACCAAGTAATTAAGTTACTACACAATTTAGAATTTGAATAATTTAGGGTTTTCATCTTTAGGGTTTTTAAATTTGCTATAAAAATATGCATAAATATATTGCAAAATAATTTCATAAAGAAATGTCTAAGAAAATGACTTAATATAGTACCAAATTGTAAACATCTACAGGAGCGCATCTTAAAAAATAAACTGTATAGCCTGAGGCAGAGCCAACAATCACTTAGTCAAGGAAAAGGCTTTAGTAACAATGCTTGGGCTCATTCTCCATTCTTCACTACTACATGCTGTACATTCAAACACCAATCATCTCTATCTGAACTAATGTAAACAAAAGGTTTCAGATAATATAATCTGACATTATTTCTCTTCCCTTCACTCCTTTAAGTTCAAATATTCCTAGACTGCCAAGTCCTAAAGTCTTTAAAGTCAGCATTATGTACAGCCTTACTTTTATTTGGAGAGACTAGAAAACATAGGGCTTTTGGCTCATTATGGACTGCAGATAGTTTTATTTAATTTATCTTTAACTTTATTTCAACCACTAAAGTTCAAAATATGTGAAGTTCTTTAATTCTGGTAATAACGGTTCCCAGACCCAGTCAGAGGATCTCCAAATTCATTTTTTACTTGACTCTTATTTTAATTAAATGACATTCTCTGTTATTTTCCCAATCTTATTCTTTATATTAATTCATAAATTTTATAGGGTGTTTTTGAACTTTTACAAATTATCCATAGCTTTTCTTGAATTGGCTTGTAAAGAGTTTAAATTTTAACTAATAGCAACTACATAATAAAAAAGCTTTGAAGTTGTTACTCCATGTTATATAATTTCCACTTGTTTCAGTTTAAAAGAACGAACTGGTGGAAGTAAAAATAAAAAATAAACTATCCTTCGTGGACCAGGATTAAGCACTGCTGCTTTAATTTAATCAGACTTCTTAAATACTGTATATTATCCTGCAACCACATCATATAACTACTTTTAGTTGTTCCCATTTAGGGGTCGCCACCGCAGATCAGTCTCCATCTGTCCCTGTCTTTTACATCATTTTCTACAACACCTGCTGACTTCATGTCCTTCCTAACTACATCCATAAACCTATTTGGCCTTCCTATTTTCCTCTTGCTTGGCAGTTCCACCCTTAACATCCTTTTCCTGATGAATCCCTCATCTCTCCACTGCACATACCCAAACCATCGCACTCTAGCCTCTCTCACTTGGTCAAACTGTAGTATCTGTTATCAGAACCCCCATCATCTACAAACCATAAGAAAAAACCCTCCGAGAACAAACTAAGTGAACAAAATGTCTTACATTTAATAGTGATTAGTTTCAGATTGCCAGAGCAGTGCACCCATTTTGTATTAGTATAGGAGAAGACTCCACCTCTATTTGACTTGTTACAATGATCAGCATTTCTGTCTGCCCTGTAAGGCAAAAATCCCAGCAGTTCTAATGCAGAGTCGGGAACTTATGCCTTAAACTATGTCTCCACAAAACAATACACTGGAGAGAGAAAATAATCCTTACTTGTGAGAAAATTAAGTTGGTCTATTTTGTTTCTCATTGATCTGATGTTGGATAAAACTAGACCGGGAATAGGCGCTGGAAATGTGCAACTACTGAACTGCACGAGAGTCCCTACGCACTTCCCCTTGCTCCACTTAAGGTGCAACTTACCTGGCTGTGAGTCAGATTGCAGACGAAGGGTTCATAAGTACTAAATCCATATGCAAGAGTCCCGGATTGGATGAGGATGAATAAAGTCTGAACCCAATAGAAAGGAACTGATCTTGTATTTGAGTAATCCTTATTTTGTTAAACAGACAAAAACAACAGACATACTGTAAGCAGAAAACAAGCCACCATGGCTGGCTTGATCTGTGCCATCATGTTGAGTAGGAGTAGTCTGAGTAACCACTGATCATAATAGTATTAGGCTAATCTAACACTACAGGTATTTCGTCTTTATTGCTTACTTTACTTTTCTAAATATAGTATTTGAGTAGAGGTAATTAAAATATTGTATCCTTATGGACACTTTATTGAAACAATTCTTATTTAGATCACTATCATCAGTGCCATCACATTGAAAAAGCAATCAGATTAGCTATCATGATTCCCATTAACACTAGTTACCTTTTCAACAGGTCCACTTTGTTACAAGTTATCAACTATATCTACCAAAGAGGATATTTTTATTACCTTTTAACTTTTTTTGTATTTTAATTGTACGTAGGTAAAATTCATTGTAGTAGTATTATATGTTTAGTATATTTTAAGGTTAAGATTATTTATGTAAACAAAAATGTATTGAAATTTTGTCCTTTACAATGACCACAAGCAATAAAATGAGCTTTCATTTTTTCAATTATGACTAGCCTAACAAATAATTTTGAAAAATTTTAATTTCTGTCATAAATATTAATAGTGTGTTTTAATGACATTTGTTTGGTAGGATTATCATAACATTAACTCCTGGTTAACAACCCAACCTGCACACATTATGTGTTGGTTTTATTTCACGAATTCTTGAACATACATAAATCTGCTTTAGTCATGTGTTATATTACAAAAGCAATCACATGTGGTCAACCCATTATTTTTCTCCATATTTGCAACATATGTTCCATATTCAGTTTAAATTTACTAAAATGTAAGCATGATGCAATGGGATTAATGTCTTCAAAAAATGTGGATCGTAACATCAATGCTTTGGATTGAACTCAAAAATCCATAAAAGCTTTCATTTGAAAGTTCTATAAATGTGAACGTTTGAGTTTTTTGGTTGTTGAGATCCACAATAAAAAACATTGCGAGTTTGAAGCTGAATTGTTGAAATTTATTCAGACCTAATCAGCTTTTAAGATGTGCAAGTTGATCACAACATTTCGTAGGAATGAGCCAATTTCTTCTCAAATTAGTGTTCACAAAATTTCTACCATGGACATAATTTTTTCCAAAAAACCTCAAAACATGGTCTTGGGATATCAAAACATGGTTTTCCATTGAAAACAGTAATTTATTTCATGCAAACCATACTTCCTCCATATACAAAATGTGCATAGTAAAAATGACAATCCAGTCCAAGCTTCTCATATTTCCTTTTTATATAACAAATGTTTTACGATCACCTAAAACTTGAAATGTGGGAGTAAATCTTTTTTTTTTTAATCTCAGTTCCTAGTAATGGCTTACTTTATTTCTTGCTTCATTCTTAATTATAAATTTCTCTTTGGCCCTTACCAGCACAAATTAAAAATTATATTTTGCAAACTCGTACTACAATTGATTTTAATTAACAAACCTGACTCACGTATTGGGATGCAGGTACAGAGATGTTGTGGAACTAAAGAGTTTTATTGTGGTTTAATGCCAGTGCAGTCCATTCCATTTGAACTAGTGTGGTGCTGAGGTGACACCTATTGCATGACTGCAATCTGGTCTCAATTTGGGATCCTGAGGTGGTTTCATTGTGTGGTGAGTGCAGCAATACGCTGTATCAGTGCATGTTCCCAGCCTACTTTTACACATTGTTGACATATAAATTTTCTGTGCATGTGTTTAATTGGAATTTTTATTTTATTCTTTGTGCTAAATCCAGAAAGAGGAATTTACTGTATCCTTTTGTTATATAGGTCACAAGTCCCAAATCAATATCTATGGGCAGTTAAAGCAGAATGGTTGATTACACAAGAAAGAACTTTGTGCAGTCAAAATAAGTTCTTTATTTTCCTGAAAACCTTGCCAATAGATAACTCAGACTGAAATTGTTTTTAATGTGGAAGACCATATTTATGAAATACTCCTATAAAATAAAACACCACTGCATGGTTACTGAAAGAATATTTTGCTGTGGTTGTCATTGATGGGCTCAGCCTCAAAAACTTTTCCTGTTTTCCTATTGAAGATTAATTTACCACTGCAGTCTTTTCCATGTTATGTATATGTGTATATATTATATATACAGTGCATCCGGAAAGTATTCACCGCGCATCACTTTTTCCACATTTTGTCATGTTACAGCCTTATTCCAAAATGGATTAAATTCATTTTTTTCCTCAGAATTCTGCACACAACACCCCATAATGACAACGTGAAAAAAGTTTGAGATTTGTGCAAATTTATTAAAAATAAAAAAATTGAGAAAGCACGTGTACATAAGTATGCACAGCCTTTGTCATGAAGCTCAAAATTGAGCTCAGGTGCATCCTGTTTCCCCTGATCATCCATGAGATGTTTCTGCAGCTTAATTGGAATCCACCTGTGGTAAATTCAGTTGGTTGGACATGATTTGGAAAGGCACACACCTGTCTATATAAGGTCCCACAGTTGACAGTTCATGTCAGAGCACAAACCGAGCATGAAGTCAAAGGAATTGTCTGTAGACCTCTGAGACAGGATTGTCTTGAGGCACAAATCTGGGGAAGGTTACAGAAAAATTTCTGCTGCTTTGAAGGTCACAATGAGCACAGTGGCCTCCATCATCCGTAAGTGGAAGAAGTTCGAAACCACCAGGACTCTTCCTAGAGCTGGCCGTCCATCTAAACTGAGCGATCGGGGGAGAAGGGCCTTAGTCAGGGAGGTGACCAAGAACCCGATGGTCACTCTGTCAGAGCTCCAGAGGTCCTCTGTGGAGAGAGGAGAACCTTGCAGAAGGACAACCATCTCTGCAGCAATCCACCAATCAGACCTGTATGGTAGAGTGGCCAGACGGAAGCCACTCCTTAGTAATAGGCACATGGCAGCCCGCCTGGAGTTTGCCAAAACGCACCTGAAGGACTCTCAGACCATGAGAAAGAAAATTCTCTGGTCTGATGAGACAAAGATTGAACTCTTTGGTGTGAATGCCAGGTGTCATGTTTGGATGAAACCTGGCACCATCCCTACAGTGACGCATGGTGGTGGCAGCATCATGCTGTGGGGATGTTTTTCAGCGGCAGGAACTGGGAGACTAGTCAGGATAAAGGGAAAGATGACTGCAGCAATGTACAGAGACATCCTGGATAAAAACCTGCTCCAGAGCGCTCTTGACCTTAGACTGGGGCGATGGTTCATCTTTCAGCAGGACAATGACCCTAAGCACACAGCCAAGATATCAAAGGAGTGGCTTCAGGACAACTCTGTGAATGTCCTTGAGTGGCCCAGCCAGAGCCCAGACTTGAATCCGGTTGAACATCTCTGGAAAGATCTTAAAATGGCTGTGCACCGACGCTTCCCATCCAACCTGATAGAGCTTGAGAGGTGCTGCGAAGAGGAATGGGCGAAACTGGCCAAGGATAGGTGTGCCAAGCTTGTGGCATCATATTCAAAAAGACTTGAGGCTGTAATTGCTGCCAAAGGTGCATCAACAAAGTATTGAGCAAAGGCTGTGAATACTTATGTACATGTGATTTCTCAGTTTTTTTTATTTTTAATAAATTTGCAAAAACCTCAAGTAAACTTTTTTCACGTTGACATTATGGGGAGTTGTGTGCAGAATTGAGGAAAAAAATGAATTTAATCCATTTTGGAATAAGGCTGTAACATAACAATGTGGAAAAAGTGATGCGCTGTGAATACTTTCCGGATGCACTGTATATAAAAAGCAGAAAATACTATTCCTGACATTTGTGATGTTAAGTTCCATTTAAATAATTAAAATGATATAACAAGCTATACATTTGCAAACTGCCCATTGAAAACTCAATAAAGAGATTACACAATGATAACTGACTGCACTTTAAAATATTTGATTTTAATTCTTCGCGGCACGGTGGTGCAGTGGTAGCGCTGCTGCCTCGCAGTTAGGAGACCCGGGTTCGCTTCCCGGGTCCACCCTGCGTGGAGTTTGCATGTTCTTCCCATGTCTGCGTGGGTTTCCTCCGGGCGCTCCGGTTTCCTCCCACAGTCCAAAGACATGCAGGTTAGGTGGATTGGCGATTCTAAATTGGCCCTAGTGTGTGCTTGGTGTGTGGGTGTGTTTGTGTGTGTCCTGCAGTGGGTTGGCACCCTGCCCGGGATTGGTTCCTGCCTTGTGCCCTGTGTTGGCTGGGATTGGCTCCAGCAGACCCCCCGTGACCCTGTGTTCGGATTCAGCGGGTTGGAAAATGGATGGATGGATAAAGCAAAATATCTAAAATACACAGGAAGGGATATTCAAATAGTAAACTCCAATTATTAAGGGAAAATATAGAAGACAACACAAATCACTCATACCTCATGACATTCATTAAAACATTGTTCCTTTTGATGCATTCTAAAATGAATTTCATACCACCAAAGTTCTGCTATCCACACTTCTTTATTACTCTGAACTTTGACTGTTTACAGCCACATCCTTTAAACAGTCATACATCCTGCTGATCACTTAATGCATGGGCCTCGGCTGATGGTATCGGATGAGTACCTTAGGCTGAAACCCCTGAAGCTCCATCTGTACCAAGAGTAGCAGATTAGAATGGATGAACAAATTAATTCATTAGGTTGAAACTAAACTATATAAAATGAAACTGCTTGACATTACATACAAAATTAACACTGCTTAAATTAGAGTTATAGGACACCAATATATCAATGGTATTGCAAAGTGTGCCATGCTAAAAAAAAAAACATGATTCAAATAAATAGACAGTCTCAATTCTATCAGTTGTGAATGTACCTGCATACTCTTCAATTAATCTGCAATCACCCAACAGATTCAATATACTGTAGTATCTACTGTATCTATTTAACTTGAAATACACAAAAAATGAATAGCCATAATTTCAAATAAGTTATGAAATATTTGAATATGTAGTGTACAATATTGTCAAAATTAAGAAGAGAAATCTAAGTTTATAAAAGGAGCATAATTGTGTATATATTTGGTTTATACAAGTGTATAGTCAAATTACTTTTTCTTTGGTTTTCCTATTTGAATGGAGAGGATTCCATAGGGTAAGGGTCTTGGTGCCAGAATTGTATCATTAAAATACAAAGAACCAAATGCAAATACTCATAGGTTGACACTAGGGTGCACATTATGCCTTTGAAATTTAGGGAAGTGCATCTCAAACCATATTGGGGGTGTGATATTGTAGGAAGGTGTGCTGGGGTGTGATGGAATCACAAAAACATAATGTGGGTTAAAGGTGCAGGGCAGATCTGAAATTCAAGGAGTATATTAGTGTTAATTTCAGGTTTCTTTTTTGGAGAAAATATCAGCACTGCTGTAATCTCATTTGTTTAAGTGATTATACTGTTCACCAATATTGCCATTCCACAAGGATGCTGCTGTTGCAGCCCACTGCTATAGCATTTATTTAACTATGACTATGTAGGAAAGCATGAGGGCAACGGCATCATCAAGTTTTTGGATGACACCAATGTGATTGGCCTTATCAGTGACACTGATGAGGCTGCCTACAAAAGAAAGGTAAAAGACCTGACTGTATGGTACCATAACAACCTCTCCATAAGTGTCGACAAAACAAAGGAGGTCACTGTTGTCTTTGGAAAAAACAAACTCAGTCTTGCTCCACTCTATGTTAATGGCTCCCCTGTCCAGACAGTTGGCAACTTAAGTTTCCTTGGTGTACACATAACTGACTGCCTTTCATGGTCAGTCAACATCACCTGCATACTAATAATAATAATAATAATAATAATAATAATAAATTCAAAAATGTTTAGCAAAGGCTCTTTTTCCTGAGGAAGCTAATTAGCTTTGGGGGTAGAAACCAAAACACTACTGTACTTCTAACACTGCAGTATTGAAAGTATATTGACTGGATGCATCACGGTGTGGTTTGGTAACCTGACTTGCAAGAGTCGCAAAATCCTCCAAATGACTGTCCATACAGCTTCTAAAATAATTGGGTGTGACCTTTTACAGCTTCATACCATCTGCTCAACCAGATGTCTAAGGAGAGACAAATCCATTATCACAGGTAACAGCCATTCAACTAATTCCCTGTTCTCACTTCTGCCTTCTAGGAATCACTACTGAAGCCTCACCATTCACTCCACTCTCTACAGGAACATCTTCCCTAGGGCATAAGAAACTCCTTCCTGTTCCACACTGTGTACTGTAGCCACCTGCTGGTTTATGTGTAATTGGACTATGTTATTTTTGTAACTTCTATTTACTTATCTTCTGCTAGTCTTATTGTATTTATTAATGTCACCACAACTGTGGCACAAGAGTCTCACTTTGCTCTTGCAGTGTATGTGACAAGAAAGATCTAAAAAAAATCCCCTATAGATTTAATTTTCTGCCATGTTCTCTTGTAAAAGGAATCAAAAGGAGATGTCAAAAACAGGTAGGATATATCTGCTGGGACCCTATTTAATGGAAAAATCTGTAGAGAGGAAAAAAGCTAAAAGTATCTTAAGGAAAAACAACAATTGATAATTCTCCAGTTCAGAAAGCAGCTACATGTTTCGGTGATAGGTCACAGTGAGTATTCTGTGGTCAAACACTAATGGGTTGATTAATAGAAATGAGTTAAGCACCTTATATTCTTTCTACAGTGTGGACACAAATTCCAGTAGATTAATTCAGACCAATAGCAGTATCATACTCCTTCCCTGTAAACCTGACCTTGTAGACAGACAGTCTGCAGGCTCGGGTCCACAGCTCCTAAAATACTGCACGAATAGCTACTGTTAGCAGCATTCACCTGTGTAAAATTAACAGGGCCAGACAGATTGGCTTAGTTTAGGTTGTTTATAAAACCAAAATTAAGTTTTGTATATGAGAAACACTTGACTAAGTCGGACTTGTAAGTTTATGTGCTTTTCACCTGAACATCACCCCTGCATAAACTTCACAGACAACACACAATAAAAGAAGCTTTAGCTACAATCAAAAATTGTGAAAACATACTATAATCTTTATTTAAAACATTTTTGTCAAAACTGACCCCTTTAAGTTGTAACTCAACCCCCATGCAATTTAACAAATGTTTTTCAAGGGAAATTTTGAATTATTTGGGAGTGTGCCTCCAAATGTTAAAGTCAAATATTATTTGCTTTGCTTCCACTATCTAGTGACAATGACAGTTAATTAAGACAAGCCTGTTAGATTACCAATATGCATTTTTCTGAACTTGGTATTCTTGGACTATTCAGGTAATTTGGGGGTTTGGGGGAGGAGGGGGATTTACACACTAACCCTCTACGCTTATGGGTCAAAATCTCAGTCTGAGGTGATAATTGAGTGTCTTGGAGTATAGGATCTGTCAAGTTTAAGGTTTACAGCAAGCTCCCATAACTTGCATTCCCACACAAGGCCATTTTCTTTAAAAGCTTTTGAGCTGTCGAAGCTACAGCTGTATCCCCTTTGTTTCCAGCATTTCTTACTAATTGCTATATTCATAATTAACCTTTTATGTATTATCAAACAGAATATATCATAAGAAAATGAATGCCTCCTTAACATTGTGAATTTTAAATATAATGTAATGACATAACAGTAAATACATTCTGATACACATTAGTAGTTTTCATTTTGTTTACTCTAGAGAAAGTAACAATTGAAATGCAGTTGACTTAGCCTGTTACTTAACCATCTTAAAATATTCCTTTTTCCTGCCACTTGTGTGTGTGTGCGTGTGTGTGTGTGTGTGTGACCCATTTTTTAAGTTATTTCACTGTTTTTTCAAGGCTACTGTAGGAAGTGAATCTGAACTCAGTTAAAAGTCAAAGCAATCAAGTGAGTGAAGAAAATTCACCTTTTGTTTCAGATAAGTGTATTTTTTCAGGCAGTAAAGTTTTCAGGGAGGCATACTGGCATACTGAAGCAGTAGTTTGCATTGCCTTCTTTCCTCATGACTCCTATATCTTATGTTTTCTTCTACTTCTCAAAGACTACTGTATAGGTGACTAATGGTATAGGTGTGTGCATGAGTGTGCCCTGCAATGAACTGACGCCCTGTAAAGGAAAATCTCAGACAAATCTAATTGGCATTAGGTGGGTTTAAGAATGCTATGTTAAAGCTAGGTAGAATTCAATGAAGTAATTAAAGACATGCAGGACCCATTATAAAGGCACTGTGTTCTTTAACTGCTGAATTATATACCTCATATTGTTGCCTACATTAGGAAAGTGTTCTTGTAATAGCACTAAGAAAAAATAATTTCTCAACATTACAGCTTGTATTATCATAACAGTGGACTCTTAAGTATCTCATATAGATAATATATTTTACCACAAAGAAAAAAATGTAAATATGATGAAGGCGGGGTTGAAGAGTGAATCATGGTTAGGTAAGGGGAGCGATGTTAGGCTGTGATGTAGGACATTGTTTAGAGTGCATGTCCTAGTCAAGGACCTTCCTCTCATCCTGGGATGCAGCAATACATTGGTCGTCTTTCTGAATGCAACAGCTTCCAGTGGAGCAAGTAGTGGATCTCTAATTTTTTTGGTTTACAATGATACAGTAGAACATTGATTACTCGGGCTAACCGAGTAAAGGATGTTTCAGTTAATGAAGTACTTTGGATAATCAAACATGCATCAGATTAAGCAGTTTACATGAAACAAAGTTTAAGAAGGCCTACAGTGCAGTTATTGTATGCAACATTACTACAGTATTTTGAAATCTGGAACATTGAATGATTAGAAACAAAACACCTGCAACAATCTCACATTGCAGCAGCCTGAGTAAAAGCTAACCGTAACGAGAGACACTTCTGCACTCACAACAGACAATGGTATAATAGAAAAGTTGCATCAAGAGTAGCTAAAGCCTACATTTGATTTTTATAATGACAAATTAAGACCATTTCCATCCAGTTCTGCACATATTGTACAGTAAATAATTGGAAACTAATCAGTTTCATTGAGGGCAAGTAAACAAAAACTGGCATAACTGAAAAATATAATGAAATGGCTAAAGCTGTGGTCTGTTTCTAATATAGGTCCGTTAGGAACAAGCTGGCAAGCACCTTGAACTTGAAAAACTGATGACAATTTGGATCAGGAAAATAAAAGGGTTTTGAGAGTATGCAAAATTCTAGTAAAATTTTTCAGCAGGCATTTGGTAACCAAAAGATCAGAAATAACAAGTAAAAAAGCCTGAGGACATAAATACAGAATACAGATATACTTAACCAAAATAAATATGAGCACACAGAGAAGTTGATTTGAAATGTATCCAAAAGCTATGATACTTTAATACATGTTTCACTACCATAAATATTCAACACGCAATGCTGTCATGCACTGCATTGACACAAGTCATGTAGTAGCCACCACCCTAGCGGTCAGTACACAATATGACCACAGAAACATTGCAACGTGGTGGTATATTTTTCACAAATCACCCGCAGCTTTTTTTTTTTTTTTAATTCTTGGTTAATTCTGTTTGTCAAGTAACTTATGGATTGCTGTAAGGATCAACAGGATATTTTGGGGGGATTTTGGTCCAATATAATTCTTTTGGAAAAGACATGTAATCTAAAATAATTTTTGAATGAAAATACCTGAATTTATAGGCTCAAGGCATTTTCTAGAGTACAACCTAATATGCTGCCTTAAACATTCTATCAACTATAATAACTCATAAATCCTTTGGATGATGGGAAAATTGTTCTAAAATCTGATAACATTTTTTTGTGGTGGAGATATCACTTCATAAAAAAAAAAAAAAAAAAACAGGATTCTCTTTTTTTTTTTATTTTATTTATTCTATTGAAATCACACAACATTCCATACAAACAGGTCAATTTTACAAGAATAGGATTGAAAACAAATCAACCCCCACCCTTGAGAAAGAGCATGGGCGGCAGAATAAAACTTAAACCTAGTAAAAAATAAGTAAATATATAAATTAATACGTGAATATAGATAAATGGAGAAAAAGAAAATGGGGAGAGAATGTGCTTCCTCGGTGCTTTAAAAGCTTATTCTAGAATGTTATTGATTAGGTCCTGCCAGGTTTTGAAAAATTTCTGCACAGATCCTCTAAGTGAGAATTTTATTTTTTACCCCAATTTCAAAAAATATACAACATCAGTTACCCACTAACTTAAAAGGGGAGAGTTAGGATTCTTCCAGTTTAGCAAGATAAGTCTGCGTGCCAATAGTGTACAGTGATCCCTCGCTATATCGCGCTTCGCCTTTCGCGGCTTCACTCTATCGTGGATTTTATATGTAAGCATATTTAAATATATATCGTGGATTTTTTGGTGGTTCACGGATTTCTGAGGACAATGGGTCTTTTAATTTCTGGTACATGCTTCCTCAGTTGGTTTGCCCAGTTGATTTCATACAAGGGACGCTATTGGCAGATGGCTGAGAAGCTACCCAACTTACTTTTTTCTCTCTCTCTTGCGCTGACTTTCTCTGATCCTGACGTAGGGGGTGTGAGCAGGGGGGCTGTTCGCACACCTAGACGATACGGACGCTCGTCTAAAAATGCTGAAAGATTATCTTCACGTTGCTACCTTCTGTGCAGCTGCTTCGTGAAGCGACATGCTGCACAGTGCTTCGCATACTTAACAGCTCGAAGGGCACGTATTGATTTTTGACTGTTTGTTTTTCTCTGTCTCTCTCTCTCTCTCCCTGCTCCTGACGGAGGGGGTGTGAGCTGCCGCTTTCAACAGCTTTGTACCGGCGGTGCTTCGCATACTTAAAAGCAAACAGCCCTATTGATTTTTTTGCTTTCCTCTCTCTTTCTGACAGTCTGCGCTCCTGACGCGCACTCCTTTGAAGAGGAAGATATGTTTGCATTCTTTTAATTGTGAGACGGAACTGTCATCTCTGTCTTGTCATGGAGCACAGTTTAAACTTTTGAAAAAGAGACAAATGTTTGTTTGCAGTGTTTGAATAACGTTCCTGTCTCTCTACAACCTCCTGTGTTTCTGCGCAAATCTGTGACCCAAGCATGACAATATAAAAATAACCATATAAACATATGGTTTCTACTTCGCTGATTTTCTTGTTTCGCGGGTGGCTCTGGAACGCAACCCCCGCAATGGAGGAGGGATTACTGTATATGTAATTCACAAAATTTCATTGTCATTTTATATCTATTGAAAAGTTAAAATATTTTCATCAAATTATCAGAAAAGTTTAATAACAAAATACTTTATATTAACAGTAAAAGGACAGAATCCATTTTAGAAGCTGCTCAAAGTGTGGGCATGTGCATGGGTTTTCTATTCTTTGGACTGCTGTTCTCCTGTGACCATATGATAGGCAAAGGGGGCTCAGGAAATGAGCAAATGGCTGAATCTTTTGAATATTCTTTTGCTTGTAAATCAGGAAAAGAATCAGAACATTAAGTAATCCAGTAGGCAAACACGTCACTGGCAGAATCTTAGTAACACTGAAAAGGGATTGATTGTACAGGCAGAGGATGCACTAATAAAAAAGCTGGCATTTTTCCAGATTTTTTGTTAGTTTTTATATAATCTTTAGAATTGCAAAAAGATAAAAATGTATATGTAACAAAAATGCATATTGACATAATATTTATGACAGATTCCATACATTTGACAAGATTATGTTTAATGAAATTTTGATTTTATTTATATTTTGCACATCACATCAATGATGTTATTGTTGTCAGTCCACTGACAAGTGCATCTGCGTCATAGAAGGCTGTTTATTGCAGCCACACAACCTGTCAAGAGGGACCCTGACCTTTTTAGGCTGTGAACTTATCCTACAGTTACAAGATCAAGTGGAATTGGCTGGAATTTAAATCTGTTGGCTCACACAATTCCTTTTACTATCCTTCATTGCCCATAATTGTCTTCCTTGGTCAACTGCATGCTCTTCTACATTACAGAAGTCATGTCAGCCTCCATTGGCACTAACCTCAGGAATGCAGTTGACAGGATGACATTTTCAGTGGAGATTTATTCTCGACTCACCCATTATGTTAGGTATTGAAACCTTAGCACGGCTCCTGACACATTCAGGCCGGTATATCAGATACTACTATGATGCTGCTAATTTAGACTTTTCAGTATCCCATTCTTTATCCAAATCACACAGACACACAAATAGCACATTTAGCAGGATTGTATACACAGATACCATCACTGATTCAACAATCAATTACATGGGAAAGGCAGTTGTGTCCAATATAGAATCAGAGTGTGTGTGTGTGTGCGTGTGTGCGTGTGCGCATGTATTTAAGGCCTATCTGCCATAAAAATTGGGGACAGTTAATTTTTCATTGAAAGACTCAAAAACATTTGGACTGTTTACCAGTGTAAAGAGACTATGGTATACCCTTTCATATCCTACTATTTCACTAAACCGAGTATTCTGTTACTAAGGAAACGAACAGTGGCTTATGAAGAGGTACTTTGTTTTAGCTAATTTCTGTTATAGCCTTCTCAGTCTTGCCTAAATTAGGGCATGTTCTATTTAAGGAAATGCTCCTGCTGTTTACTATAATACATAGTAATCGTTTCAAATTTTGCTTATTGAAATCACCAATTTTATGATTCTACATTCAACATTAGTTTATTAAAAGCCTCTGTATTGTTGTGTCAGTCATGATTTTTCATATTTGACTAATTTGTTGTGCTTCTTTTGGTTTTATGCAAATATTTCCTGAATGAATATATAGTAAAAACCTAAAACTTATTTTACTGATAAATTGCTCAAGTAACCAAATGATTTTTATTTTCTGCTCAAATTTCTTGGTAACTATCTGCTTTCTGTTGTGACCTGTTTAGGAGTTTATCTAGGTCGGGCACTGTAGAACAGACAGGCATTATCTGTTTTGTTATTGTTTTTCATCTCACTCACTGTGAGTGTGTATATTATAGACAGATATCTCTCTCTCATATATTATATAATATATAATATATATCTCTGTATATACCTATATATATCTATATATCCATCCATCCATTTTCCAACCCGCTGAATCCGAACACAGGGTCACGGGGGTCTGCTGGAGCCAAACCCAGCTAACACAGGGCACAAGGCAGGAACCAATCCCAGGCAGGGTGCCAACCCACCGCAGGACACACACAAACACACCCACTAGGGCCAATTTAGAATCGCCAACCCACCTAACCAGCATGTCTGTGGACTGTGGGAGGAAACCAGAGCGCCCGGAGGAAACCCACGCAGACACGGGGAGAACATGCAAACTCCACACAGGGAGGACCCGGGAAGCGAACCCAGGTCCCCAGATCTCCCAACTGCGAGGCAGCAGCGCTACCCACTGCGCCACTATATCTATATATAATATATCTATATATATCTATATCTATATATCTCTCTCTATCTCTATATATCTATATCTATATATTATATCTCTCTCTATCTATATATATCGACATTATCTAGATAGAGATGGATATACAGAGATAGATAGAGAGATATACTGTATACATACACATATACACACTTGCATATATCCATCTTCTATTATCCTGTTATAAATAACTTCTTATTTTATTTATTATAACAAGAGTGTCTGGGTTATTTGTGAACGAAAGTCAATGGCCACAACAACCCATAACATAGAAACTGAAAGTGTTTAATGTAGACCTTTGCCAATTTCTGAAACTTGTTCATAAATTGTACAGATCTCTTCATATTCCTGGCATTCTGGCTGGGAAGTGAAACAGATCATTCACTCAACATACATTTAATGCCACTTGGGAGGAGTCATTGTTTTAATTACCAGCATTGGCACAAATAAAACTGATGAATTAAGTGGTCATACCCCACACTACAGCACTTACGGTTTACCAAGGGCAAAGGTATCACTGGTATGACTTAAGACAGGGCAAGGCTCAGAGCAAGAAGATGACCAAGAGAAAGAATGATGACAAGATTAGAACTCATGTTAGTGTCAGTGTGTACAAATAAGAGGTATCAGGGACAAGATGTCTTACCTCTGTGATTGGTGATCTGGGAAAAAACTGAGGTCACTAAAATGAGAAGTGGTGTTGCAGACCTAGGAGTAAGTCCATAAGCTTATTGGGAGATAACATCACACATGTCAACGGTGACATATCCTCCAACAGATACAAATATGAATAAGAACTGATGGAAAGCCACAGAAATCAAAGTCGGCAAATAGTAGCAGAGATATTACTGTATACCAGAAATGGCTGGGTCCATGTAGAACAAAAGAATACAGAACAATCACCTTAAAAGTGTTTGAGGACACCAAGGGCCACCAGAAGGCTGTTAGATAAAGGTTCCTGTGGCAGGCAGAGATGAAAGGGAGATGCAAATGAAAGTTTTTGTGGTGTGAAGACAAGACATGGCTAAAAATGCCTACTTCAATAAATGCACTCCAGTCAGACTACAGAATTTATTTTTGTTTGATACTTTGCCTTCACTTTTTATTTATCTCTCAGCAATCTTTTCTTTGAAATAATATTGTTTTTGTATGTTTGGACTCTGCTGTTGTTTCTCCACAGATACTACAATTATAGCAGTGTCATTCAGATTGTTGTTAGTGTTGCCCAACATAACAGAACATTTTTGGACTGTGGAAGGAAACTCACATGAGTACACTGGGAGGATACAATTTCCCACATAGAAGGTAACTTAGCTGGCGATCTGGCTGGTGTTCAAGTGCAGTAAGACAGCAACTGCACAATGGAAAGCTTCTATTAAAATAGTCTTTTTTTAGTCTCAAATTTAGACTTAAACATAAACACTAGCTAATCCATCAATTTATTTTCAGCACTGTGGAACACAAAATATTGCTACAATTTGTAACATAAAAATGGTAATTATGCATATTTTTTCATTTAATTGCTATATACTAATAGTTTTCCAGTGTACTGTTAGTTGATTTTTGTTTAATTCTTATATTACCTAAAATATTTTCTGTTTGCTGTCTACTGTGGGTGTGGCAACGCGCTATCAGTGCATGCTCCCAACCTCCTCCTCCTCCTCCTACTTACTGTCTTATTGAATAGAGGTAACAATAAAGAGGGTGCTGGCTGCTTGTCTATCTTGAAAACAAAAATTACATTGAAATTAGAGTTTTTCATTTAATAACAAAAAAAATTCAAATATCACTCAAGCTTACGAAACACATTGGTCATAATCCTGTAAAGGTCAAAAGCATTTGATTTTTCATCCTGCCTGTACTGCACTTTTTTCTCGTATCATTTTTTAAGAGCAGTCAAGAGCAAAATCCTTTGATGTAAATGTACTTTATTTAAAGGCTCCTTGTTAGAAAGTCTTGAATTATAGTTGACATCTAAAAGCCTGCAGAAAGAAAAATAAAGTACACTCTTAAAAATAAAAGTGCCACTATGACTCTTCAGAACAATTCCAAATAGAAATCATTTTTGGTTCCCAAAAGAACCATGCACATGAACCTTCCAGAAAGAACCCTTTATTTAGATTTGTAACTGGTAACGTTGATAGCCATCAATAAATGGTGATATTTGTTGAATATCAGTAACATTATGATTTTATAAATTACTCTTACTACATACAATCACAAAGGCTAAGTTTTGTTTTGTTTTTTTATTATATTTTTTAAACTGTTGTATAATTGGCTACCTAGTATTATACATTAAATATTTGTTTTGTCCACATATTAAAGCACAAAGAATCAATTTCACATGCAAAAAACCCTATCTAAAGTGAAACAGTTCTTTTTCAAACAAGGGTCCTAGAAGGAGCCACACAACCCAGTAAAATGCCATTAAAGAACTATTTTTAAGAGTGTCGACTGCAAACTAACCCCATGTACTCATGTATGTATGTTTCTTCAGGCTTTGTTTTACTTTGTATTTGGCCTCATGTGAAATTTAACTATGAATAATTAAAAAATTATATTCCTGACTTTGTGCAGCAGTAGAAATATTTCTTTGACACATTTTAACATTTTTATTTTATATTGTTTTGTCCTATAATAGTACACTATTGAAGCTATGCGGTGTAGGTATGTATAGTAATATTCAAAGAACTAAAAGTCTTGACAGTGCAAATAGTGATAGGATGATGAGTGTCCAGCTGATTCTTGGTGAGAATGTAATTAATGTAATTTGTGCATATGCTAATCATGTTGGCTGTGAGGAAAAAGGAGGAACGTAGGGTGGAACAAAAGTGATAAAAAGTGATTGTTGGTGGTGATCTACAGTAAATGGGCATGTGGGAAAGAATACAGAGATTATAGAGGGTACTGTATATGAAGAGTGGGAAGTAGCTGAAAAAAAGGAAAGGGTAGAGGATAGTCCATTTTCCCCATAGCATATGATTTGGTAATAGTTAACACATTTTTTAAAAAGAAAATCAGATTGTGACTTACAGTAGTGGAGGAAAGGAAAGCCAATGTGTAGAAGATCTTATCTGAAAGAAAAAGATTGTAAGATCATAAATGGGGAAAGTGTAACAGTCCAGCATAACATGGTGGTTATGGACTGGGAAATAAGAATCAGCAGGAAAATTTAAACTAGAGCATGCAGCACCCGGGATAAAAAGGTGGAGAGTGAAAGTGGAAGGGCTTAAGAACAAGTTTAGGGAGAAAGTTTTAAATGAAGTGTAGTCATTTGGAACTGTGGAGGAAAGTGCCAAGGCATGAGCTTTGAAGGAGACATATGAACAATTGGAGAAAAAACAGGGAGAGAAAATTATTTTTAGAATATTGAAGGCTAGGAGCAAGGTTGTAAATGATTTTATTCAGATAAAGCAGATGAAAGATCAAGGATAGATAGAAGAGATACTTTAAAAAGATGTTCAATGAAGAAAATCTAAAGTTAGCATACCAGAGTAATAATAATTCTTAATATTTATATAGCGCTTTTCTCACTACTCAAAGCACTCAGCAATTGCAGGTTATGGGCTTTGATCAAGGGCCCAACAGGGCAGAGACCCTTTTTTTGGCATTTACGGGATTCGAACCGGCAACCTTCCGATTGCTAGTGCAGATCCCTAACCTCAGAGCCACCACTCCACCTTAGAGTAGTGGAGGAACAGAATATATGAGGTTTAATGATGATCAAAATTTAGAGGTTAGCCTGCAGGGACAGCAGTTGAAAAGAGTGGATAAAGTTAAATGTCTAGGACCAATAATACAAGATGGAAAATTAGACATAATTCAGAGTGCAATGTAGATGGAACAATTGGAAGAAGGTATCAGCAGTATTGTGATCAAAGAATTACGACGAAAGTCAAAGGTAAGATTTTTCAAGAAAGTGGAAAGACCAGCAATTATGTATTGGGCTGAGACATGGGTACCAAAGACACAGGAAAAGTTAGATGTGGCAAAAATGAAAATATTGAGATGGATGTGTGGATTTACAAAAAAAGACAGAATAAGAAATAAGACAGAGGTACAACAAAAGTGGGAAGGATATCTAAGAAAGTACAGGAAAGCAGACTGAAGTGTGATGTGAAGAGATCGACATGTGATGAGAAGAGACTATGAATATGTGGGCAAAAGAGTGATGGGAATGGAAGTACATAGGAAGAAAAAGCAAAGGAGGCCAAAGTGTAGGTGGATGGATACAGTACAAGATTTGAAGGAAAAGGATCAGACTGGAAAGGAAGGTGCAGGACCGAGCTGTATGAAGAAGGTGGATCAAGCACATCAACCCAACACCAAAGTGGAAAAAGATGAAAAGGAAGAAGTATCTACTGAAGCTATACTTTGTTTCTACTGGTTTTCTTCCAACACATTTTTTACTGGAAGCTAAGAAGTCAAGCTTAATCAATGAAAACAATATTATACAACTTACAGTATTGATACAACTGATCAGTGGCATTATCAAAAGTGGGCATCACAAGTTACACAACATTTTAATATCTATCAGTTATCCATTTGCTGGACATTAAACTTTGCCATTATGGCATTATTGATAGTAGGTTAATCAGTGCTGAGCTTTGCACAGACCAATCCAAATTCAGAGAAATGTTTAATTAAGTTGTGTTTCATATTGCACATCTTTCCTATCTTTTGTTGAAACTCCTAATGCCCTGCTCTAAATATATTGGCTGACTGCTACACTTCCAAGTTAAAGACCTGGAGAAACCTCAGAGTAGGCCAAATTAAGACCTTAGTTCACTTTACACCAAATTTCTCAAACTTATTCACCCAATCGACTGTTCAAAGACAGTAATTAACAAAATATAAAGGTAAAAGATGGATATAAAGAATTGAAGGTGCACCAGTATATACTGTGGATTAAAAAATAAAAGATTACCAAATATTTATAGTAGTAGAGTGATACGTTATGTTAGCTATTCATGGCAAAATTGGAGGAGGATTTTATATTAACATGCATTACAAAACCAATTTTGCATCTCTGCTATATAGATGAAATCTTTATAATCTGGACTTCAAGTGAGAAGGACCCCACTTTCACATCAAAGCAAACTATAGAACAGAAAGAAATCAGCTTCCTTGACAACACCATTCACCTCAAAGACAACACCCTTGTTACCTTGGCTTTTCATAAAACAGACAGATTAATATACATGAAAAAACGATAGAGCTCCTTATGTTTTGGGTGGAAACTATCATTTTCAGCCAAACAATACATTACAAACATATTTGCTCAGACCTGACAAATCAGGATAAACAGCTGCAGGAGCTCAGGTGAGATTTCATAAGACAAGATAAACTCCCAAAACAGATGCATAAATCGAAAAAGCTACTACTATAAACAGAGACAAGCTACTGGCATTAAAACGGGCAACATGAACTGCTTCACCTTGTTGTCACCTATAACCCACATCTGGAAGCACTTTGCAAAATTATAAAAAAAAACAAAAAAAAAAACAAACATTTCAGCCCATACTAAATAAGAATGATAAGTTTTTCTTTGTTTTTTTTTGTTCTTTATTTCACCTTATACAATTCTTGTATTAGAAATTTGTTAGTTTTCGCATACCCCTTGGGGTCAGAGCTCAGGGTCAGCCATTGTACGGCGCCCCTGGAGCAATTACAGGTTAAGGGGCTTGCTCAAGGGCCCAGCAGAGTAGGATCTCTTTTGACCCACATAAAGTTGAGTGATGTATTCCCAGAGCTTCCCCTCCTAGCATGCAGACAACCAATTGGCTTACAGCAATTAATTGTTCAAAGCTCACAAAGTGAACCAACATAAAATAGTACATCTCCTTGCCTACAGAAAAGATGTGAAACCTGTGCTCACATTTTACATTACAGGCAGTTGTACTACGCTGCCAACAAGAACATTGGATAAAGGGATAATTTTCCTGCAGATCGTCTAATGTGGTCTACTTAATTCTGTGCATAAAATGTCACAACACTGCACTCTGTGCAGGACAAACTGGTCAAATACTGTGCCAAAGAATGAATTTACACAGGTCTCACATAAAGGATGGCAATAGAGATGTTCATGTAGAGCAGGGGTTCCCAACCTTTTTTGCCTGGTTTAGCACGTGGCAACTTTTCAAAAGTAAACTTCCCCCCACCCTGTTTTGTTCAGTAATTTGAGTTTATACTTCTGCCACAATAAAGTGATCAACAAAGGGAAAATTTGATGTTTCAACATTTTTATTTTAAGTTCAAATAACAAGAAAAGTAGCACATAATAATGCTATTTCACAGAACAGGCCTACTTCAAATTTTCTTCTCGACTTAAGATTAAATGAGAAAATTTATCCCCGAGGGTAAATTTACCCCCAGTTGGGAACCCTGCAGTAGCAGCTCATTCCAGTAGCAATGGCCACTGTAAGAATAATTTAAAAATGATTTTAATGAAGAATGATTTTAAAATGGTTCTGTATTACACCTTGCCTAAAGCACGGGCCTGAGCTGCATTAAAAGATTGCATATTGTAATCTACTCAATTATCCAATAAAAGGGGTCATTTTGCTTCACTTCCCAACAAACATTTATATACACAAGAAAAATACCCTTATTTCCCCCACAAAATAAGCATCATACACAATATATATCAAAAATAGCATAAACCAAACTTATACAAAGTTGGGAATGAAACAATAACGGAGCAGATATTTTTAAATGCTAAGTCAGCCTAAATCCTCAAAGTAAAATAAATTTTAAAAAAAGACAGAAAAGATGGTGCTACCCTGAAGCGAGCTATCCAGAAAAAAACTAAAGCAATCTCACCAATTTGAATCCAAATAGATGTGAATTATTTTCCAGAGAAGAGTCAAAAAAGTGCTTTTCTGTTGGGCTGTGATGAGATGGTTGCTAAAAAATTCTTCAGCACTCCCAGTAGTCATCAACAATAGTGGATGCAATTAAAGTCAAGATGGTGGAGTTTGAAGAAGAGAAAGAACTCAGTTCTCATGTCTGCTATATATAGAAATGACCTGGAAATGTTTAATTAAAACAGGAAGTCCCTCCTCAAACTGCCTTCTCCAATGTATTTTAATGGGTAGTTACTTTTACACATGGAACAATTCATAAATATGTAAAAGAATAGCAACCAATAAAAAAATTGAACAAACTAAATAAATAAATAACCTTCCTTATGCCACTTGTTCACTTTGTAAACCTTGCACACTTCTCTTCTGTAGATTCCCACTACTTAGTAGATATGTTCTGTTTTTTATTGTACATTTTGGCCTTAATTGACGCAACTGACAAGTTATGTGTACTTTACAATTTATTACTTTTTTGTATTGCAATTGGAACAGTAGCAGGTTAAGTTAGCCAGGTCACAGATTAACTCACCATTGAACTTTCCAGCAAACCAAGTATTTCCTTTTCTATAATACTCAGGAGCTGCCACATTTGAGCTACAAACTACACTGCAGCTCTGCTCAGCTTAATTTCAAAATAGTTTTGATTCCATTCTTGCAGCCACTTTGCTCAAATTTCTGTATAACATTTTTGAAACAATTTGATGTTTTTTGCCTGAGCTCTTCATTGTGGACTAGATTATGCTGGGTCTGTTCAAATTCATTGCAGTTTGTAATTGGTGAGATTGCTCTCCTTTTTTTTTTGCTCAGCTATTTCTTCAGTTCATTTGTTTTTCCTTTTTTCATGTGTGTACAGCTCAAGCACTCTGTTTACCAGAGCAGCAAAGTGAACACCCCTGTCATTTCCTTTTTCGTTCTTCTGGTTTCAGCCCTCTAAAAGTCTTCAAGTGCCCTTGAGGCTCTTCTGATCCTCCACTAAATTTCTAGAATTTTGTCCATCCTCCATTGCTCTTTTTCATTAACTACTGTGCTCATCTTGTAAGTCCTGAAGATTCCTCCTCATCTTCCAAAGATATTTTGCCAGGTGTTTACAAAAAGCTGAAAATTGAGGGTTTGTTTCCATTTATATTTTATGGGTTTTTTTCTGTTTTAGTATATTTTGTCTCTCTGTTGCTTTTTATATGTTGCTCTTTTTGACTCTGTGAATTGATCAGAATTAGAATCAGAAAACTTCATTAATCCCAAGGGAAATTACTTATGTTAAAAGTATACCTATAGACAAAGGCACAAATAACACTAAGAGCAAGCATTAACATTTAGATGTGAATGTCAGTAAGCTTTGTGTCCTAGAAACCAAGTTACCCGAACTTTTTTAAATTTCATTATTAATTTCAGAATTACAGTATTTGAGGGTCCCTCTAGAGTGGCGATTTGGCTCAAAAACTAATCAGCACATCGTCATTTCATAACAGGCTTAAGTTTCGAGTTTGGTATTTTCACGTTCAGCTGTTTCAGCTCTAGACCAGAGACACAGACACACACCCACACACAAAGCCAGACACACACTCATCACCGAAATATCTATGTTTTTGGAAACAGGGCAGCCAAAAACGTCAAGATCCATCAAAAACCGGAGATCAAAATTTTTGATGAATCTAAAGCTTTCGCTCCTCCCCCATAGATAATACATTATGGTGAAGGAAGGCGCAATGCAAAAATAAGCATGTAAAATGAAAATATAAATAGAATATAAATTTAAAAACAAAGTGCAATAAATCCTCATTCACAAAGCTCTATAGGTACCTGGTAATGAAATACAATTAATGCTATGCATGTGAGTATCTTACAAAATCCCTAGTATACTAGACAGTAATAGTATACTGAGCTTGAAGTATCTCACATAATAATATTGCACGTTAATTGAAAATATTACATATTCTGAGAACAAAAAGTTATTTATGTGAGAACAAACAAGTTACTGCACATCTAAGTAGTTCAGGGATACTACTGGGATATACTACTGTACTGGGATATCCATTAGAGAAAAAGGAAACAGCTTATAGTGTGGATGATTGACCAGAAGAGGAGTTATAGAGGGTCATGGCTGTTGGGAGAAAGAATTTCCTGTGAAGTTCATTTGTTCATGATGTCCCATTTATTACCAACCGTACTCTTTAACCTCACAGACAAATGATTAATACTTTATTTTTACATATTTTCCAGCTTCTGCCCTCTGTTTCTTCATGGATCATGTTTCTGGTGTTGCCCTAACCATTTAATCAGATCTGCCTATAAAATATGTCCTATACATCTCTTTCCTTCATGCACTATTAATATTCTCTCTAACTACAGAGTGCTGGCTTTTTGCCTGGCAGAATGCATCTTTGAATTATCGTACTGAGGGGTCAACAAGCCTCAGAGGTTTTTCTTGCCAGCATGATTGTGACAATTAGTGTTATTGTAGTTTTTTCATTACTGACCTTTGTTTGCAATTGTAGAGTGAAAATGTAGGGTTCTTTACATTGAGAACTTCTGGTAGATTTTTTTTATTGCATTCCTTGTCCAAGTGGATTTCCTTACTTTGGACTCCTACTCCCCTGGCCTTTCTCACCACAGTCTCTCTCTTATCTTCTGTGTTTCAATCTGAAAGTATTTTTTTACCTATACAATTGACAGTTGGTGTGAGCAGTGTGCCACTGATCTTGTTGTTGCTTTTTCCTGTTAACTCAATATGCCTCTGAACAAGTACTTCTGCGTTATCTTCTCTCTTGCCTGTTGTAATAAGAGGATACATTTGTCTCTTTAACTTAATGAGAATAACCCTGTGTGACGATGCAGGTTCTTGCTCCATGCTCCCAACTCTCTTTTGGGAGCCTCTTGAACCCAGCTCTGTCAGTAATGTAACCGGATGAGCTGGACAATGAGGACACCAAATGAAGCAAGGGGAAGATGCAAAGTGCAAACAATGCTTTTATTAAAAACAGTGAAAACCAAAACAGTGTCCAAATAAAGTGCAGTGCTCAAAGTCAATAAATAAATAATCTATAAAACCAGGGTGAAATGTGGAGGTTAAAATAATCCAATAAATAAATCCATTAAAACGAGGTTAAAACAACAATGGCTGGAAGCAGTCCTTTAAAAACCTGGTGCTTTTTTTAGCTGGTGGCTCCCCTGCTTCTCCCATCTGGGCCCTGCCACAGGGGATTCGCTCTACCTGCAGCTGACCTTCTCCTACTGGTCTGGTAGCTTTCTGAGCCCTGGCTCTGTATGGCTCCCTCCAGACCGTGACTCGGGTTCCCCAGCAAACAGGGTGCTCACGCTGGGCTTCAACCTCCCAAGCCTCCGACTCCCACTGCCTTCCGTGGCTTTATGTGGTGAGCCAACCACCTTCCGGTCACTCCTGCTTCTTTATGCCCCCGAGTGTTGGCCAAACACTCTTGCTGCGGGGCTCTTCTGCCAGCTGCCTGCAACCTCAAGCGAGCCTGCTGTTGCTCACTTCCACCGGTTCTCCTTCTCCAGGCTTCTTCTCCCTTAACCTCCGTACTTCTCTTTTTCGAACCCCTCTACGCACTTGCACTCTTACTATTTATAATGGGGACATGGCACAGGTGCGCCGATTAGCCTCTCCTGACATCAGTTACAGATATGGACGATCCCACACCTGTGCACTTCAGTGCGGAAATGCTCAAGCCCGTATCGTGCCCAGGAACCGCTCTGGCTATTCTACCATGACCCATCTTTAAGCCACAAGTGCGTCGATTATTTATTTAAAACTGGCCTTTCTTTCTGAGCTGCAGACCCGCTATATCACACCCTGCAATAACATTTGAATGTTATCATTTATTTTATCCCTCTTTTTTCTTCCACTCAGGCTCATCCCAATGTGTCATTCTTGCCCAGAGCAGAACTACAAAGCAAGGTCTTTCTTAAAGTAAACAGGGAAAAAACTGTGGTATAATGTTAAGTAATTGTCAAAAGCAGGAAAAAAACTCTGGCTATTATCTCAAGGTTGCACTTTTTGGCTTTGAAACATGCATACATAGTAGGGTGGCTGATTCACGGACTCTTAGTCCAAAATAACCACACACAAGCACCAACATGACCATCCTTTGACTCATCCCCAGTATTATCTGTTCTGGCCACACTACATCCCTTTTTCCATAAGCCTTAGTCCATTTCACCTCCAACTGTAAAGTCAACTCCAAGGTCAACCTCCCTATGGGTCAATATTCAAATTCTTCAGTCCTAAGTTCAACAGTGTATGTGGAAAAGTTTTGCATTTTTATTTTAATCTTGTTGAAACTACTGCTGATTATATCATTGTTATTTACTTTCGGTTCATAGGTTTATATAATTTCTTATGATTATCATAATTAAATGTTTTGAAATGCATTGTGCAATTTTGGTGTTCTACAAAGATCTCATATAAAACAGAAATTGATATGTTGCCCCCTTCTTGTTTTAAAATTATTCAGAGAATTGTAACAGCTTAATAAAATTGCAACTTAATACACTACAATTGTTGCCTTCTACTTTACTTGTTTTATCCTACCAATGAATAATTAAGACAGTTTATTTAATTCTGAAAGCAACCTAACTTCTAGCAAATTACTGTTCATTTGTGGTCTTTGGGCAACATTGTCTTATGTTTCTAGTCTTAGATCCACAAAGAGTTTGGACTTCTTACAATATTTTTTTTTCCTCAGGTGGCCAGAAATCATCAAATACAGAATTATTCACCACCTATTTTTTATGTCATTTTCATTTGCTACAGGGGCTGGAAATCTTGGTCCTGGAGGGTCACAGTAGCCGTATGCTTTATTTCAAACAAATCTCTAAATTTAATGTCAATTTTAATCAGACAGATGGTTCTAGCTCTTTCTGCTTTGTCAGAATTTTATAATAATGTGACTTTTTTTTCTTTTAATTGAGAAAGACATTTATTTCCAATATGACTTTTAATGCTTGGGAGACTTAATTTTTTGTTACATCTCTCTGCTACATTTTAATTTACTTGCTTGCCAAAAACTTTGTTTTTTATTATTTGTTTTTGTTCATCAAAAAGCAATTAACTATGAGTCGCAGATAACAAGGGAAAAACAGCTCATCAGCTAAACTGTAACCATTTTCATCTGTACATTTATAATTTTAGCAGCTGATTGTAATAAAATGTTTTGAAAAGTAGAAAAAACAAAGTTGAGAGATTTAAAAGTTGAGGGATTTAATTCAGAAACTGGAAAAAGCAATAGTCCATAGCCAATGATATGCTTCGGGACCAGGATTGCTTACCCTACCTCACAATAAAAAATGTCTGACAAAGTTTAATAACTTCAAAAAATTATGGTTGTTTTCCACATTTCACCTGATGATGGTTGGATAGGACATGAAAACCCCAAAACTGAATAATGTTACTTCAAAAAATGGTTAACTGAATGTTTTGTAAATGAAGACATCAACGCAATTGACATCAGTGGTGTCATCCAGCATATTCAGCATATATAATGTACACATGCACAGCATTACAATAGCATTCTCTCAAGCTAACAGTGAACTAACCTGTAGTTGAAATTGTACAGAGTATTTCTCTATCAGTTTTAAAGATTGGCAACATGCAAGAAAGTTGCTTTGGGCCAGATTGTTCATACTACTCAATGATATATCTATCCTCTAAACCCAATTATCCAGGACGGGGGGAGGCTACGAGCACAAGCATGAACAACCCCTGGACAAGGTGCCAGTACAACACATGCTAAATACACACACACAAACATCAGGGAATGAAATTAGCATCGCCAGCCCACCTAACCTGCATGTCTTTGGACTGTGGGAGGAAACCAAAGGAAAACCCACATGAATCCACATGCAGACTCCCTGCTACACTGCAGCAGTGCAAGCACTACATCATAGTGTGCCTAATTCATTGATTAACATATTTGCATTAACTTTGGCCTTACAAAATGTAGGAAAAAATACCCTTTATTTGAGACTTATGCAACATAGTGTGCTCATTTAAGAGTAGGGTAGGCCCCACCGGCCTCCTTAAACTCTGCCAAATGTCAGTAATACCATGGTTTGAAAGTAAAGACATCACTTGGAAACATGGCAAATTTATATGGTTATTAGTTCAAGAATATTCAAAACAGGCCTTTGTTAAGCCAGGCAAGGTTACTGGGGGAAGGGGATGGGGACTGGGTAGTTTTAAGTTAACTTGCGATTTGTAAAGGAACTTGGTGTTGCACATTGCTTATATATGGTTTTATAAATTTGACTTTTTTGTTGTGTGTATATGCTATTTTTTCGTTTCTGGCTTAAACAAAAAGTTTAGTATGGAATCTAAGCAAGGTTTTATACATGAGGTCATAGAGAGACTGTGGACCATCAACATAAACATACATTTTGACTTTGTTATTCTACAGGGTGTGTTTCAGTTAACTATTAAAGCTCCTAGTACACATCATTAGTTATAAAACCTGGGATCATAGGGTCTTTCAACATCAGACACCCACCATCCCACTGGGTTCTTTACAGTTCATATCCTTGCCAGGTCAGTTATTTACAAAGGATATGGTTTTTAGGGCTCTGAGCACTGTGATATCCTATTGTGCCATAACAATGTTTACCTTTATAAGTTTTAAAGAAAAAAAAAAGTCATGTCAATGGTAACATATGCTTTCATGGGATTTGCCTACTTGAACTTAACGGTCATCCTCAGAAACACCAATACTGACATGAAAAAGTCAATGTAACCAGGAATAATTCTGACTTTCAGTGGCTAGTCTTATACAGTTAAAAGTATATTTATCAAATCATCGTATGCTTTTGATAGTTGGTTTTGGCAATACTTCATATAGTCCAAATTTTTACTTGCTTTTGTTCTTATTTTCTGAACTTCATTAGGAAACCAGGCTAGTAAGTTGATATCTCAGTTTTAAGATAATAAAGGGACACAACAATATAATAGTAAAATATAAGTAGTTAAGGAAAATGCCTTTGTAATTTTATAAGTCATTATGACATCAGGTAATGTTTTTTCATGTTTTCTATGTTCAAAGCATTGTTTTGTTATCTCACTGTGTACATGCTTCATATATTGTGGATATGCCTGTATTCAGGAATTAAAAATTTACCAAATATCATTTTATGCATGATATGATTATCAAGTTTTAATGCGATATCTACCCTGTTTGATTATCCCTTGTTGAAAAGTTAAAATGTCCTGTTTTTATGATTCATACAATCTTTTATTATAATGCATAATGTAGCACATAGTTATCCATTTTCAATATTTTAATTATGCTTTGATCTTTTATTGTAGGATTGACCTCCCACCTATGCACAAACCACCACCTCCTTATGCTGAAAGAACTGTTTTGGCATTACAGCCTGTAAGTACTATTCAGGTAAATACGTTCTGATTTATAGAATTCTTTAAATATTTTTATTTTCCAAATATATATTAAAGTTTGAATCCGATGAACTGATTTACTTCAAAGCCGACAAACGATGCAAATAATGAGATATATTGGAAAGAGTTCAGAAGGAGTGATCTGCTATGTTTAATGTATAAATGTGATCCATTTACAGTGATTTTCATGCATTAAGCACAAGAACAACTTGTCCATCCATTATCTGAACCTGGAGGCAAGTAAACCTTAATAACTTATTTCATGCTTTCATTCCAGCCTTAAATTACATTTAAATAGTAATTGAATGGGGCCTGCAGGGAGAAATTAGTTGAAAAAAGAGGACATGCTCTTTAATACAATATTCTACACTAGCCATTGCAAAGTAATGAGATATGTTACACTCTCCACTGCCCTATGCATTGGTTAAATTCTCTTGATCAACCAGTAGGTGGTACAAGTAAAGTGTGCCATTTTTTACATAAAAAGTTAGGTATGGGTAAAAGAAATTATGCGTTCAGTGGGTATAAACAAATGTTGTCTTACAATGAAATATTTGATATAAAATATTTCCATTAATAACATAAAAAGTTAAATTGTGAAATACAAACCGCTTCTTTTCAAGTCTTTCTGAATAATTATGCATATAAATAAAAAATTATTTCATAAATAATTAAACCCATACAACCATGAAATGTTTGGAATAAGCCCTTTTTAGGTAAGTACATCTCGCCAATGTATGTGATTTTTCACTAGCAAAGTTGTTCAAGGTTTCTCATGTTGAATGAGAATCATTGATGATAAGTGTTTATGAACTCCATAAGTTCCAGACTTTTACATAGGCCTTTCCAGAAAATTGCTATTTTATTCTAAAGCCAGTAAGGTTTTGACTATACAGTATAAAGTATGTTCAAGTTATTATCCTCCTATCGAATGCATTTTTTGTGAAGTTCCAAGCCTCTTGCAGACTACAGCATTACATGCCCAAGATTTTCTTTTTCGTTTTTTTTTTAAATTTAATTCATTTTTTTTTTACTTTATTCCATCTTTTAACAGAGTGTGTCTTTTCAGATAGTCTCATATAAAAATTTTCCAGGATTGCTTCACAATAGAGATTTTTATCATTATAATTAGTTTTTATAATTATATGTGAAGTTTTGGTTATGCCAAAAAACATTTCCAACAGTTATGCCAAAAAACAGCTTCCAACAGTTTTTATTACCTTCACATACAGCTCATATTTATTTACCATCAAATCAACATTTGTATGACCAGTGTCCGCTGCTTGAATTGTAGAAGGCTGCATTTTGTTAACTGTTGCTATAGGCCTAGTGCACTTATACAGAGCTGTACTTATATAGAGCTGTACTAACCCAATTCTTAGCATCTCAAGCGACAGAGTACTGAGTACTGTAGGTCACCCTAATGCTGTACCCACACCTAATAACTTCAAAAAACAAAATAGTGGTGCTTGATATGAATCGGTAATTCATCACCATCTCAATTCAAATAATTTATTTGATTGTAAAACTTTGTGAGATAGTGTATCCATCCATGTTTCTAAAAACATTTTTGCTAGACATATATTTAAGGAACTGTATATTCTGGTGCTAAAATCAATTCAAAGATTCAGGAAATTGACTTGGATTGTTTATTTAATTTATATTTTTATTTGATGAACTGACAGATGAAATTTGTGGCTGCGTAAAACTTAAAGGCACTGGTAATCGTCATTTCTTTAAAATGTCTGTGATGGTCTGACTTCCTTTAAAACTGAAACTGCAAAGTAAAATTGGTGATCAACACAAACAGATGAACAATGCTCAAGGATAACTTCAAGAAAATCAGCTATGGCATGACTAAGGCTGCCACCTCTCTAACTCTAAGAAAAAGGATAATCCAACAGAAAAATAACACCTAAGCTAAGGATATATTAACTGTATTTTAAGTATGTAAAAGTTCTTAAATTAACAGCATTCACACTTATGCTCAAAGAAATTATGCTTAGTCAAGAAAAACAAGGATGAAAAAAGACAAGAAAAAATACTTTTACAATATTACATTTCTTTACAAGGTGGCACGGTGGCACAGTGGGTAGTGCTGCTACCTCGCAGTTGGGAGACCTGGGTTCGATTCCCGGGTCCTCCCTGCGTGGAGTTTGCATGTTCTCCCCGTGTCTGCGTGGGTTTCCTCCGGGCGCTCAGGTTTCCTCCCAAGGTCCAAAGACATGCAGGTTAGGTTGATTGGCGATTCTAAATTGGCCCTAGTGTGTGCTTGGTGTGTGGGTGTGTGTCCTGCGGTGGGTTGGCACCCTGCCCAGGATTGGTTCCTACCTTGTGCCCTGTGTTGGCTGGGATTGGCTCCAGCAGACCCCCCGTGACCCTGTGTTCGGATTCAGCGGGTTGGAAAATGGATGGATGGATGGACATTCTTTTACATTCTCTAGATGTTTTTTTTCAAGTCTTGCTTTTTGGTAAATATTAAATAAATTCAGTATTTCAGCTTTTTCAAGGGAGACAACCCTACATGAATTTTAAAAATGAATTTCAAACCCTGTACTTAGTAGAATAGTAGCCATTTATATTTATATTTATAGTTCAGTTGAAACCTATGCGTGTTTGCTTTCCTTGTGTAAGACATCGATTGACTAAAAAAAAAGAGAAATGAAAATGCTGAAGAAATAAATGTTTCACTCATTTAGACATTTCTGAGTGAACAAATGAATCACTTGAGATACTGTACTAATTTTAATTACATATGTGCAATTAGTAGCTCCATAGACAGACGTGAACACAAGTTTTGCTTGGATTACAAGTCTTGGATATTTAAGATATTTTTCATTGCCATCAATTCAACCAGAAGAGGATCCACCGATATGTATCAGAGCCACCTCACCTTGCCAAGGATGCCAGGAAGCCTTCATGCATTCTGGCAACCAGTGTACCATCAGAGAGACTGTTCAGTGTCAGTGGGCATAGTGCCCTCCCCCCCCAGGTTAAACTAGAAATTTAATAAAGAAAATTGAATGCATATAGGAGATTGGGCCAGAAGGACTTTATTTATTTATGAAGAGTTTTAAATCACTACTGCTCATTTGATTTGCTTACATATATGATCTTTTAATGTTAGCACTTGCATATTGGAGTGGTTTATGTAGGTGTTGTGATATTATTAAAAATCTGCATTTTTGTATGTTTAATTGTGGTTATTGCAAACTGGATGTAAATGCTGTTCATGTAAGTCATTTGTATTTTATCTATGTCTATCTATAGCATTTGACATTAAAACAACTGGTGTAAAACATCTGAGACTGCAAACTGTTTTTTTTAAATGACAAGTCTATGTTCTGTTTCAGTATAAAATTTGGTAAAATTGATTCAATGTGTATTAGCTTTTTTAATTACTACATTTAAACAATGATATGATAATACCGAAAAGCACAATGATTTTTCCCACTATAATTGTGATGTGAAATTTTGATATCACCCCATTCCTAGACATTCAGTACATCTGTCCTACTTAATGAATAAACAAGTCAATAAAAAATTGGTTAATCCTGAATTCTTTAAATAAACTTGCTACTTTAACAAATACATTTTCAAGTGTGTTGTGTAATGTATAAGAAATTCAGATAATTAGATTTAAGAAGATAATTATATAGCATAATCGTAAGAGTGGTCAAAGGCAGGGCCATCTTAACAGATGGGCATGCTGGGCAGTTGCCCGGGGGCCCAATGAGCATAGGGGCCCCATGCTAATCTATGTATGTTGTGACTTGCTGAGTGACTGTGTAGGTAGGGGCCCCAGTGCGCTGCTTTGCCTGGGGGCCTATAATGCTGTTAAGACGGCCCTGGTCAACGGGTGATGTAAGTGAAAATTTCTGTTAAAAAAAAATGTACTGACATAGCTTTTTGTTGAATGTTGATATTTAATTAACAGCCCTCGGACCCAGTCCCATATGAATGCAAGGTAATTCTGACTCCAAGTCATCCTCCAACACATTTTTAGTTGTATTAAAATATAGATATAGAATCTACAAATCTCATATGTCTATAAAATAAGGCACATGCATAGGATCAATCTGATATTGTTGACTTTCTGTTGTTTCTGAAACACCTTTAGCCAATCATCTTTAAACCTGGCCTCTGACATCATAAAGGAGCGATTAGAGCGTCAAGAAACATCATTTTATTTTTTTAAAAAATAGATTAGAAAACAACTGTTTTCCTTTACAAATTAAATGACAATTTTATTGCCCATGATCCATGCTTAGAAGATGTGATATTTGCTTTTGTAAATGAGAAAGAAAGGGTCTTTTTTAATTTGTCCAAAAAACAGAGATATTGCATTGTATTTCATTCACTTCCTGATTTCAGATGTCAGACACAGAGGTTAAAGTTGATTGGTTGAAGTTGAACCATTTGCTTGAAGGAACAATTTTAATGTTGTTCTAGGAACAAAAATAGCTGGCAATATTAGATTCGCCCATTTGGTCAGTTTGAAAGAGGCCTGTGACAAACTCATGTTAAACAAGGCATCAGTGAGTTTTCACAATGAAAATTTAAAAATTCACTCAACATTTGCTGTTTTGATTAAAAAGTCGGTACTTAAAAGAGAAGTGACAAGTTGTGTTTTCTTCAAAAGCAAGGGGAACAAATGGCTCAAAAAGAAGCCGTTACAGCAAAAGCCGTTAGACCACCCACAGACTCCCCCACACATACTGGCTGTTCATCTCTACATTCTGCTCCATCAAAATATTGAATATAAACATACAATTGTGGCATGTCTGTGATGATCATCAATTCATTAATGGCTATTTATATACTGTATGACCAGTCTGACTAACACCCTCTATCACCAGACTTTTGATATTCTCTACCAAGACATGAACATGACATGCAGCAGTTGAAGCTAGCACAAGTACCCATTTCATAGATTAAACATCCATCAATTTATCACTAGCAAGTTCTGATATAATGTCTGTATGCATTCATTTAATATTTCTGCATCAGTAAAAGCTGTTGTGCCTAGATAGTATTTCTGTTGCTTGGAGGGAATCACTTGTTGCGTGTTTTTTTTAAACTAGTCATCACTGAAAAATTGTTCCTGCTGCAATAATAAGTTGCTTTCAAGACCTCCATTTTCCTGGTCTAGACCTAAGAAGGTTGTTGATAATATTCATTGAAAGTGTCATGATAGTGGCATATCACTTAATATTCTTTTTAAAATAGCTTGGCACAGCTTGGCTAAGCATTTTAGAATTATAAGGGTATATTTTTCAATCCATTTGTCAATGAAATGATAATTCTCTTTATCAGTTTTCCTCTTAAGCTATATTGACAGAGACATTTTGCTAGCTAAATTGTTTTGACAGCTGTTTTAATTTTGAGCATTACTTCCAGGGAAATTAGTATGAGCTATTTGATTGGGTTCAACTACCGTGGAGCTCCATGAGAAGAAAACTTGAAATAATTCAGGTTTCTCATATGGAATTACAATAACATCAAAATGAATTAATCACAACATATGCTTGATTCTTAAATCTAGTATAGATATAAATATGGTAGGTTTTAACTGATTTAATGTGTATGATGTGAATGAGTGGGAGATTAGATGAGAGTGTCTGAATGAAACAGTGTTTGTGGTAAAGTGTGTGAGATATGTGTATTTATGAGGAAGGGACAAGTCAAGGAATGGCCAAATGAGTATTTGCTCTGCGAGACTCTGGCCTTGGGTCAAATATATTTGGTGACTCCTGGTATAAGAGCTTTTTCTGAATTACGTGCCTAGCACTGCCAAAGTAAATGGCCTAAATGGACTCAGAAGATAACTTTTTGCATGGATACTGGGGGAAAACAAATGGTTCATTTAGTCTTTTATGGGCCTATCTACATGTGCTATGATAAAATAACCTTACTCTGAAGACTACAGATAGGTACAAAGCCCCTTCCAGCCCCTACCAGTCAATGAAAATACATTTTCAGGGAAAGTTTAATTGCTAGTAATTTTTCAATTTATAATTCCTTTCACCAGAAAAATCACTTCTGGGAAAAAGACACACAATAATGTAATGTTTTAAATTAACTTAAATTCTCTGACAAAAACCCTCTTGCACACTAGACGCATCAACTCAGCCTTAAATGGAAGTGTAGAATTTACGTAACTAAACATATAATTGGGCAGTAGGCAATAATGTGACTATCAAATGCATTTTCAGGTTTAGATGATTTATCTATTATTATTATTATTATTATTATCTAACACTAATGGAACTATCATCGGTGCTAAACTGATATTAAAATGAAACAAGTGCAGCATATCTGGCAGCAATGAACTTTGTGTAATAATTGAAGCTTCTAGTACATAAACTATGGCTTTGTAGAAAAGTGAGAAATATAATTGGAGGGAGGGTACATGTATTTTTAAAGCAATTAAAAGAAGGAGGAATAACTAGAAAAAAGTAGCTAGAACAGGAGCACAATCCATCCATCCATCCATTTTCCAACCCGCTGAAACCGAACACAGGGTCACGGGGGTCTGCGGGAGCCAATCCCAGCCAACACAGGGCACAAGGCAGGAACCAATCCCAGACAGGGTGCCAACCTACCGCGGGACAAACACAAACACAAAGCACACACTAGGGCCAATTTAGAATTGCCAATCCACCTAACCTGCATGTCTTTGGACTGTGAGAGGAAACCTGAGCACCCGGAGGAAACCCACGCAGACACGGGGAGAACATGCAAACTCCACGCAGGGAGGACCCGGGAAGCGAACCCAGGTCCCCAGGTCTCCCAACTGCGAGGCAGCAGCGCTACCCACTGTGCCACTGTGCCGCCCAGGAGCACAATAAATCACCTCATATTAATAAACAAAATCAGCAAATAATAATACTAAACAAATTGATCCTGTTGTAGAAAAGTGAATATGACATAGACAAACTAATATATTAATGTATTCAACTTTAGAAAAGTCGAAGACATAATCATTTCATACCAGATGACACCACAATTCATTTCAAAATCATCATACTTTATTTAAAATCATTTGCAGATGTTTGAAATAATATAATACTGGTTTGTGTATCAATTCATGCTGCTTTCTGCTTTAACTGTAATAGTCCAGGCACACTCATAAGCAGAACTGGAAGTGTGCCATTGCAATTTAAAAATTGCGTTCTCGAGGAGCTAAAGGAGAACTCCCCAGATTCTGCAGATGGGATAGCTTCTAAACTTCAATAGTGAAGTTCTGTATGTACGACATCAGGCTGGCCCTGTAACAGTCCAGGAGCTGCTTGTGTTTATGCCTAGACTGGTACAGTCACCATTGTACAATATCCTGGAGCTGTAGATAAGGAATTAAAGTTGACACCAGGGGCCTCATGCATAACACAGTGCGTAGAATTCACACTAAAACATGGCGTAAGGACAAAAGCGGAAATGTTCGTACACACAAAAAAATCCAGATGCATAAATCTGTGTGTTCTCCAACTTTCATGTTCTTCCGCTTCATAAATCCCGGTCAGCGTGAAAAGTAACGCACGTGCACGTGCCTGCTGCCACTCCCCAAACTCCTCCCAGAATTACGCCTCTTTGAATATGCAAATCAATATAAATAGCCCTTAAGCTCAGTGTTCTGTGAAAAGGCAATGGCAAAAGCAGGGGGGAATATAGAAGAATTTCAGCGAATACCAAGTGGAGGCAAGGAAAAACGTACTATTTGTTTGTTTAAACAGTGGTATAAACAACAAAAGGAAGTTGATCGAGTGACATAGAGTGTCGGAGAAACTCGAAAGCTCAAGTTCATAAAGTCGCACAGTGCCCGAAATAAAAAAGAAGTTGTCAGATATCAAAGTTGCAGTGAAAGTTGCGGTCATAGCCCACCGTCTGAGTGTCATATGAAAGCTTATTAGGGTACAGAGAAAAGAGAAAAAATAGGCACACAGTCAGAAAAAAGCACAAAATGTCAACTTTAATCTCGAAATTTCCACTTTAATCACATAATTTATTTTGTCATTAAAGTAGAACATCATAAACTTCATCTTTAAATCATTTAATTTACTAGTTTCTCAAATCCCATCGTAATTAAAGTAGCACGTTAAATGCTTTGTTTTGTATTTGATCTTCTATGTGCTCTATGTGTGTGAATCACTACGTGCTTCTTAAACGGGCTTTCTCTTCCTCCGACAGGACACAGAATCCATTACATTTGTAATATTACAGCTCTCTGAATAATTAAAATACTGAGATGTATACTTGATATCATTTTCATGATGATAGGAGTTAAAGCATGTTATTAAACATGGGAACATGGTGGCGCAGTGATTGTTCATGCCTCACGCAAGATGCTTGCTGCACCGTTCCTGACCTTTGATGAAATAATTTATTGCAGCAGTACTGTCTCTTTCAAACGTACTAACCTCCAATTCCTGTCCTTACTTTTCTTTCTCCAAATACCCAATCGCCACACAATCAGCTCTGTAATAGATATTAAGCCATCTGTAGCTTAGAACGCCGATTCTTCAAAACTTTTAATGAACATTGAAATATCTTCGTAGTACATGTTTAATTATTCTATCCATCTATCCTTCCAGTGTCGCGCCAGCCCCAGCAAGAATTGAGCGCAAGGCAGGAACAATCCCTGAATGGAGCACCAGCTCCTTGCTAGCGCTGCGACACCGTGTCCTCACACGTCTAATTATTAACAGTATAGATTATTTAAATGAAGTTAAAGTTTTATCTGTATAATATAATGAACATAATTTTGCTGCATTTCATCTTAAAAATGATATCGTCATCATATGTAAATACGTGCTTTATAAAGTGGCTCAGGTTGTGCAATATTATAACTGTATCGCAAGTTGACAGTGAGGTAATTGTACTTACAGATACAAACACCCCTCCTCGAACCGCCACCTTATCGTGATGGAGGGGTTTGAGTGTCCCAATGATCCTAGGAACTCTGTTGTCCGGGGCTTTATGCCCCTGGTAGGGCCACCCAAGGCAAACTGGTCCTAGGTGAGGGATGAGACAAAGAGCGGTTAAACAAACCTTCTATGATGAATGAAAACTTTCGGCGACGTTTTCCTTTGCCCGGACGCGGGTCACCGGGGCCCCCCTCTGGAGCCAGGCCTGGAGGTGGGGCTCGATGGCGAGCGCCTGGTGGCCGGGCTTGCACCCATGGGGCTCGGCCGGGCACAGCCCGAAGAGGCAACGTGGGTCCCCCTTCCCATGGGCTCACCACCTATGGGAGGGGCCAAGGAGGTCAGGTGCAGTGTGAGTTGGGTGGTGGCCGAAGGCAGGGACCTTGGCGGTCCACCGTCCGGCGTCTCAGGAGGGGGAAGCAGTGCAGTGTCAACACTGTATATGGTGGGGATGGTGCGCTGCTGACCTCAACTCGGGACGTTGTGGGTCGGTGGGGGGAGTACTTCGAAGACCTCCTCAATCCCACTAACATGAATTCCAATGAGGAAGCAGAGCCTGGGGTCTCGGAGGTGGGCTCCCCCATCTCTGGGACTGAGGTCACCGAGGTGGTCAAAAAACTCCTTGGTGGCAGGGCCCCAGGGGTGGATGAGATACGCCTGGAGTTCCTCAAGGCTTATCCACTTATCCAGGGTCGGGTCGCAGGGGCAGCAGCTTGAGCAGAGATGCCCAGACTTCCCTCTCCCTGGCCATTTCTTCTAGCTCTTCTGGGGGAATCCCAAGGCGTTCCCAGGCCAGCCGAGAGACATAGTCCCTCCAGCATGTCCTGGGTCTTCCCCTGGGCCTCCTCCCGGTTAGACGTGCCCAGAACACCTCACCAGGGAGGCGTCCAGGAGGCATCCTGATCAGCTGCCCGAGCCACCTCATCTGACTTCTCTCGATGCAGAAGAGCAGCGGCTCTACTCTGAGCCCCTTCCGGATGACTGAGCTTCTCACCCTATCTTTAAGGGAAAGCCCAGACACCCTACGGAGGAAACGCATTTCAGCCGCTTGTATTCGCGATCTCGTTCTTTCGGTCACTACCCATTGCTCATGACCATAAGTGAGGGTAGGAACATACAGTAGATCGACTGGTAAACTGAGAGCTTCGCCCTGCGGCTCAGCTCCTTTTTCACCACGACACACCGATGCAGAGCCCGCATCACTGCAGACGCCGCACCAGTCCGCCTGTCGATCTCACGCTCCATTCTTCCCTCACTCGTGAACAAGACTCCGAGATACTTGAACTCCTCCACTTGAGGCAGGATCTCGCTTCCAACCCTGAGAGGGCACTCTACCCTTTTCCGGCTGAGGACCATGGTCTCGGATTTGGAGGTGCTGATTCCCATCCCAGCTGCTTCACACTCAGCTGTGAACCGATCCAGAGAGAGCTGAAGATCACGGGCTGATGAAGCAAACAGGACAACATCATCTGCAAAAGCAGTGACCCAATCCTGAGTCCACCAAACTGGACCCCCTCAACACCCTGGCTGCACCTAGAAATTCTGTCCATAAAAGTTATGAACATAATTGGTGACAAAGGGCAGCCCTGGCGGAGTCCAACTCTCACTGGAAACGGGTTCGACTTACTGCCGGCAATGCAGACCAAGCTCTGACACCGGTTGTACAGGGACCGAACAGCCCTTATCAGGGGGTCCGGTACCCCATACTCCCGGAGCACCCCCCACAGGATTCCCCGAGGGACACGGTCGAACGCCTTTTCCAAGTCCACAAAACACATGTAGACTGGTTGGGCGAACTCCCATGCACCCTCCAGGATTCTGCTAAGGGTGTAGAGCTGGTCCACTGTTCCGCGACCAGGACGAAAACCACACTGTTCCTTCTGAATCCAAGGTTCAACTATCCGACGGACCCTCCTCTCCAGAGCCCCCAAATAGACTTTTCCAGGGAGGCTGAGGAGTGTGATCCCTCTGTAGTTGGAACACACCCTCCGGTCCCCTTTCTTAAAGAGGGGAACCACCACCCCAGTCTGCCAATCCAGAGGCACTGTCCCTGACGTCCAGAGCCTTGAGGAACTCTGGGCGTATCTCATCCACCCCCACCAAGGAGTTTTTTCACTACCTCGGTGACCTCAGTCCCAGAGATGGGGGAGCCCACCTCCGAGTCCCCAGGCTCTACTTCCTCATTGGAAGGCATGTTAGTGGGATTTAGTAGGTCTTCGAAGTACTCCCCCCACCAACCCACAACGTCCCGAGTCGAGGTCAGCAGTGCACCATCCCCACCATATACAGTGTTGACACTGCACTGCTTCCCCGTCCTGAGACGCTGGACGGTGGACCAGAATCTCCTCGAAGCCGACCGAAAGTCGTTCTCCATGGCCTCCCCAAACTCCTCCCACGCCCGAGTTTTCGTCTCAGCAGCCACCAAAGCCGCATTCCGCTTGGCCTGCCGGTACCTATCAGCTTCCTCCAGAGTCCCACAGGACAAAAAGGTCCTGTAGGACTCCTTCTTCAGCTTGACGGCATCCCTCACCACCGGTGTCCACCAACGGGTTGGGGGATTGCCGCCATGACAGGCACCGACCACCTTATGGCCACAGCTCCGGTCAGCCGCCTCAACAATAGAGGCACGGAACATGGCCCATTCAGACTCAATGTCCCCCACCTCCCTCGGGATGTGGTCGAAGTTCTGCTGGAGGTGGGAGTTGAAGCTACTTCTGACAGGGGGCTCTGCCAGACGTTCCCAGCAGACCCTCACAACACGTTTGGGCATACCAGGCCTGACCGGCATCCTCCCCCACCATTGGAGTCAACTCACTACCAGGTGGTGATCAGTTGACAGCTCCGCCCCTCTCTTCACCCGAGTGTCCAAGACATGTGGCCGCAAGTCCGACGACACAACCACAAAGTCGATCATCGAACTGAGGCCTAGGGTGTCCTGGTGCCAAGTGCACATATGAACACCCCTATGCTTGAACATAGTGTTTGTTATGGACAATCCGTGACGAGCACAGAAGTCCAATAACAAAACACCGCTCGGGTTCAGATCGGGGGGGCCATTCCTCCCAATCACACCCTTCCAGGTCTCACTGTCATTGCCCACGTGACCATTGAAGTCTCCCAGCAGTACGAGGGAGTCCCCAGAAGGTATGCCCTCTAGCACCCCCTCCAGGGACTCCAAAAAGGGTGGGTACTCCGAACTGCTGTTCGATGCATGAGAACAAACAACACTTAGGACCCGTCCCACCTCCCGAAGGTGGAGGGAGGCTACCCTCTCGTCCACCGGGGTAAACCCCAATGAACAGGCTCCAACTCGGGGGGCAATAAGTATACCCACACCTGCTCGGCGCCTCTCACAGGGGGCAACTCCAGAGTGGTAGAGAGACCAGCCCCTCTCAAGGAGATTGGTTCCAGAGTCCAAGCTGCGCGTCGAGGTGAGTTCCACTATATCTAGCCGGAACCTCTCGACCTCGCACACTAGCTCAGGCTCCTTCCCCTTCAGAGAGGTGCCATTCCACATCCCAAGAGCCAGTTTCTGTAGCCAAGGATCGGACCGCCAAGGTCCCCGCCTTCGGCCACTACCCAACTCACACTGCACCCGACCTCCTTGGCCCCTCCCATAGGTGGTGAGCCCATGGGAAGGGGGACCCACGTTGCCTCTTCGGGCTGTACCCTGCCAAGCCCCATGGGTGCAGGCCCGGCAGCCAGGCGCTCGCCATCGAGCCCCACCTCCAGGCCTGGCTCCAGAGGGGGGCCCCGGTGACCCGCGTCCGGGCAAGGGAAAATGCCATCCAAAGTTTTCATTCATCATAGAAGGTTTGTTTCACTGCTCTTTGTCTCAGCACTCACCTATGACCAGTTTACCTTGGGTGGCCCTACTAGGGGCACAAAGCCCGGACAACAGAGCTCCTAAGATCATTGGGACACGCAAACCCCTCCAGCATGATAAGGTGGCGGTTAAAGGAGGGGTCAAAAACCATCCCCCTAAAAAAACCTCTCAGCTCAAACACCTAACCTTCTGTCTCAAAATGGGTTAAACTGCAGCATACCGTTGTAATGACTCCTATATGTCACCTACTGTGGCTAGTGGTATTCCTTGTATTTGTGCTGAGTGCCCTGAGAAAACAATAGGATCAAGAAGAAATTGTTGTGGCCTGGGCATGATGAATAGGTTAGGGTCTAGACAGAGACAGGGGAGGTGGGAAAGAAAGTGTTTGCTGACACTTCACAGGAGAAACTGACAAGATGCCCCATCTAATAGGTAGTGGACAACAGTTATAGAGGTAGTCCATGGTAGGTTATTTTGTACTTTTTCTTTACCCTTTTTTAATCAGTTCCTTTTGTACTTCTTTAATAATTATGCCACTTTTGGTCTTCCTTGACTTCAATGAATGTATTTTCCTCAGACCAAAGGTCTGCCACAGGAGCTCATTCATGAGAACTCTGTACACTACAGAGACTGTGACAGTGAAATCCAAAGGCTTAGTTTAAAACTAAAAACTTCTCTAGGTGGTATGAATGTTAGATACAACAGAGTTTAACCTTTCAAATGTTTTCTTCTAGTACAAGATTATTATACTCTGTTGTGATGTTTCCCTTATCAAAGTGCAGTTGAAAAGGTTTTACCTTTTTAAAAACTCAAGTCTGCAACTCTTCAACACTGTGCTTGAAATATGTTTTTATTTATTTCTTGTCCATCACTTTAAAATTTTCTAACTGCTCCCAAAGTATTTTTTTAGTCTATGAACTCAGATTCCATAGGCATACTGCAAACGTCTCATATTAACATTCCATAGTGGGTATTTAAACCCTCCCTGATTGTTTCTGCAGAGGTTATTCTACTCTGAATGTAACGATTAACTGGCGATACTACAAAATAAAATACAATGCCTCTTTTTTTTTGCCAGCAAGAGGGTAATACTGTGAAAGGTATGCAATGGGTCTTTTGCATGAAAATTCATTGCTTTAGATGTTTTTTACCTTTCCAGCCATGCTTTTATTTTTCGTGTTTGTTGAACTTTTTTATGCGGGATGCCCACAGCTAAATCTTAATCTGATCCTATTGTTTTCTGCGAGCGGCCCCTTGTAGTAAGGATTAAACTGCCTTTAATATAATGATGGACATCAATAAAGTCAAAACTGAATTTAATGAAGTATTCACTTTCAAGCCAGAAGAATTTGGGAAATGATCCTTCTCTTGTGGCGTGTTTGTAGTTGTAAAGCTTATCAAGGTTATCAAGGACTACATTCTGTGAACGCCTGTCCAGTAACCATACACCAACCTATAAAAAAGTTGCTACTTGTTGCAAATCAATGAATAATTCATAGTCCACCTGCTCAATGGTCTTTTCTTACTGTGGGTTCGGGATTTCAGCTCAATCAAATTCCCACATTCATTGCAGTTTAAAGGCTTTGTTAAGTTATATAAATAGAATTGTTAAGGAGAGGTTTAACCAGAACAATATCTAAGGAGAAGCGTGAAAAATATTTGATGCTGCATAATGTCTGGCTGTTACTGAAAGGCCAGTATTCATTTCTGCATATTTATATTATGTAATGTCTCCCACAGTTTCTTCCACGGTCTAATAAATATGTTGAACTTTCCAAACCAAATTTGCAATTTAATTAAAATATAATTTATTTTTTATTCCAACCATTGTTTGCTAATGTGTTTTAAATTCTGAATATACCATATCTTTAGGTTTCTCTTACATTTGTTTCATTTTTACATTTATTCTAGGTATTGTAAAATTAACTTTCACCATCTCAGTCTTTCAGTTTATAAACCTGTGTTGACAGCACAAGATCAATGTTTCTGTTGTATTTATCTCAAGTTATCTATTCATATCCTTTAGCTTATGTTCAGTTTGTCTAAACTTGAATACATTCATTGAATATGTTTTCAGAGGGATGACACCATTGTATGCATTGTAATTTATGTATTGTATGTATGTAATCTTATAAAGCCTTTCGACGAACTAGGTTTGACAACATCTCCTAAAATCATTTAAATACATTGGCACACACAGTATAATTTTTTTCAGTGGCCGGCAGGCAGTTACTGTGGTCTAGTGCCTAAGATGCTGGACTATAAAACATAATGTTACTAGTTTAGTTTTAGTTCCCACCTCTAATTCACTATGATATCAAGCAAATCATTAAATCTGCCTGTGCCGTGGTTATAAAAAATATTTTATTTTTTTTACTGTATTGTACTGATATTGTGGAGAACTTGGGATGATCAGCTATAAAATATGTTATATACTGTACATTTATGGCTGTGCTCTGAGAACAAACTGTAGATGCTGAGTGCATCCTTTCTTCAAGCCATATGTATTTTTCATGATTTCTTTAGTTATTTGAACAGAAACCTTTTATGTGTATAGATAAAATAAAACACTTACAGTGTTTGCAGTGACTTAAAACTAATAATCCTGAAAATATTTATACAAAAATGTTTTTTTGGAAAATGGTTAATGAATTTCGAATGTCTTGGTGGAAGCAATGCTTTTTATTCCACTTTATTCTTTCATACTTCCACTTGTAAACACATTGTGCTATATACTGTTACATATATGATATACTTCAAACACTTAAAATTAAATGTAATACCAAACATATAACAGAGCATGTTATTTATTCATGGACACTTATATATACAGCACCTACTCTGAACCCAGAATAATGCGAAGGAAGCAAATGTAAATAAAAATAACAGTCATTAACAATAAAATGGTTAATGCTGGTTTAACTTGATGGATTTTCTGATTATTACCAGAACCATAATGGAACATGAGCTCATTGCAGTTCTACCTGCTGTCTCATTTTTGAAAGTATGGAGCAAATAAATGGTGTTCTCTTCAGAAGTTTTATTTTCCTTTTGCCTTGTCATGATATCCCTTTTTTAACATTTGCAAGTAGCCTTCATTTTCGATTAATTAACAGGCCACCGTCACACTCAGGAATCAGACAGCATATCAAATTTAATAACTGCAGTTGTTGAATGTTACTGCTTCTGAAAGTGTCAGATTATACAGGGTGGTCCATTATGCAATTATGCAATTATTGCATTGAATAGCATTAAAAGTTGCAAGTTAGATCTGGACCACCCTATACAACTGGGAATTATAAAAGTAATTACATGATTCCCTCATGACTTTTCATCATAGTTCCAAATCATGTTATGCCTAGAAAGTACAATGATTCCACCTTATTTTGGCAGCTAATCTCTTTGAAGCACACCAGAAAAAGCTGGAATCTATGCTTCTCTTTATTCTTTTCACACTCTGCTGTGATACAACAACAAAAAAATCCAGCAGACATCTGCGCTGACTCTAAAGTTGGAAAGGATTCTCTTCTGTTTGCATAGTCACAAACGTTTACTTTCCTTCTCTTCTTGCAGTCACTAATGTCCTTTACTGTGTTTGTTATTATTTGCATTGTATTTCCATTTGAGAACTCATTGGCTGTTGATACTCACAAACCAGAACTAGTGATTATCTACAAGAAAAGTTTGATTTTTTTATCATAGCAAGTCACAGAGAGCAGTATGACAGACTCCCAGAAGTTGTCACGCTTCCCAGATAATGGTAACTGGCACATTCTGCACCAGTCTATGACTCTCTATGATTAAATGAAGGTAATGACTGAAAAATGGATGGTATGATGGTGGCTTTAATTTACAAGACAAGAAAGAAATGAATTTATTTATGTATACACTCTGAGCACAAATTTCCCATTATAGAGTGTAGGAAAATACGTCTATAGAAAAATATGTGATAGGCAGAGACAGACAACATAAAGCCTACATATGCATATGTTTGGATATTTAAGCTATTGCATGCAAATAATTACTGTGTTTCCCAGAAAACAAGACCGGGTCTTATATTAATTTTTGCTCCAAAAGAGGCACTAGTGTTTATTTTCAGGGGATATCTTATATTTATTCATGTACAACAATATACATTTATCCAAAAACAGTCATGTCATCTTCTGGAATTGTTATAACTCTCCACATTCAAACCCTGAATTCCAGCCTGAATTTCTTGCTACTCCAGCCGCTTTGCAGATCGATGTTCGTGCTTCGATATTTGATGAATGGTTTGATGTGGTGAAGCAAAAGGCCACTTCTGGGGTTTCCTCCTGACCTGACAGCAGCAGCAAGTAGCAATAGATTGCCACACCGAACACATATAATTTATAATATAACAGCTCTCTGCACATTTAGAATTCTTAGATCTATACTTAATATCACTTTCATGATGAAATGCATTAAAATGTTATATTTATGGATAAATCGTTAACTTTGTTTAAATAATGAATACTGTTAATAGTTACACATATGGGGTGGCACGGTGGCAGAGCGGTAGCGCTGCTGTCTCGCAGGGAGTCACGTCCCTTGTGTTCCCTGCCTGGTGTTTGCATGTTTTTCCTGGTGGGTTTCCATAGTGTGCTCAGTTTTCCATCCAAAGACATGAAGGTTTGGGGATTTGGTGAAGCTACAATGACGCCAGTGTATGTGTGTGTGCTTGTGTTCACCTTGCGATGAGCTGATGCCCCATCCAGGGATTTTGTTTCTGTCTTGCGCCAATGCTGCTGGAATGGGCGCATCCCCAAATTGATGGATGTAATCATTAAATATCCTGTTCAGAGATATTGTGGTTAGGTGTCCTTGGAATTTAATGGATGATTCAGGCACACGCATCGCATTGAGTGAAGTATAAACCTGGCCTTAGGTGCCTTACTTTTCAGCTAACGATCTTGACTAGGGCTTATTTTTGGGGTAGGGCTTATATTACAGAGCAGCCTGAAAATCATGCTAGGGCTTATTTTCAGAGTAGATCTTATTTTCGGGGAAACATGGTAACATAAACTAATTTTTTCAGCATTTTATTATTAATAAAAAATATTAAACATCAAGACTGGTTAGGGAAAAAAAAAACTTGCCTCGGGATTAAGTTGCAAGGCTTTAGATGCATACCAGGCTGTATGTTAAGTGTAGGTTTATAGAAAATATACATGATAAAATTATTTTTTTGATGAGTAAAAATGCATGTACCTCTGGACTAAAAGAAATATAATTCTGTACAAATGTTTTAAAGGTATAAGAGTAAAGCAAAACATTTATTTATGTTCAGAATGATGGAATTATTGTGTTTTTGATTGGAGTGTGATTTTAATATTTTAATGTAATCTTTAAGCTAAATACATTTTTAAAAAGAAATATATTATGAAAATATTTTGACTACTTTTGTATACAAAACAAGTTAATGCAAACTATATATTCTCATTAAAGAGATTCTCTTTTCTATTACGTCCTACTCTGTGTAACTCATTCTATTTATTTTATTGAAACCACACAACATTCCATACAAATAGGTCAATTTTTACAAAAATAGGGTCGAAAACAAATTAACCCTCACCCCTGAGAAACAGAGCTAGGCCAAAGTAAAACTTAAAGCTAGTAAAAATAAGTAAATAGATGAATTAATAAGTGAATAAAGATAAATGGAGAAGAAACAAAAGGGAGATAATCTGCTTCCTCTGTGCTTTAAAAGCTTATTCTAAAATGTTATTGATTAGATCCTGCCAGGTTTTGAAAAAGTTCTGCACAGATCCTCTAAGTGAGAATTTGATTTTTTCCAATTTCAAATAGTAGAGAACATCAGTTACCCACTGACTTAAAAGAGGAGAGTTAGGATTCTTCCAGTTGAGCACGATAAGTCTACATGCCAATAGTTTAGTAAAGGCAATCACAGTTTGTTTATCCTTCTCCACTTTAAGCCCATCAGGAAGTACACCAAACACAGCTGTTAATGGGTTAGGAGGGATTGTGACACCAAGGCTGTCTGATAGGCATTTAAAAATTTTTGTCCAGAATGATGTTAATTTGGTGCAGGCCCAAAACATGTGACCCAGTGAGGCTGGAAGTTGATTGCAGTGTTTTCAGGTTGGATCTTGCCCTGGAAACAGTTTTGGTCAGTTTTAAACGAGACAGATGTGCTCGATATATAATTTTGAGTGAATAATTGTATGCTTTGCGCATATGGAGCTCAAGTGAATTCTTTGCATTGCTACCTTCCACTCCTTTTCTGAGATATTGAGTGAGAGATCCTTTTCCCACTGTCCTCTTGGATCTTTGAAAGGGAGGGACTGTAAATTGGTTTTATATATTGCAGAAATGCCGTCTGAGTCCTCAAGACTGAGCAATAGAGTTTAGAGGGAGGTGGGAGGTGAGGAAAATTGGGAGTAACTCATTCTAGATGGATACTGATTTGGATTGCTTATAACTCATTTTTCATTAAAACCCAACAATTATGTAAAACCTCTCATATTTTCTTCTTACCTGATTTCTGAATATTTCTAAGTTCAAATGTTCTAGAAAACAATATAATATTGCAGGTTTTATTTTTGCATTTTCATTATCTTGTATAATGCATATATCAAACTCAGTGCATAGCAACCACAGAGTATAGTGTTAAAGAGTTTTTCAAAAATGATTTTGTCAATAGAGTGTGGGATGACTAATAAAAAATAAACAAAAATAAAACACTCAAAATTCGTAAATGCCTCAGAAAATTGATTCATAGCAGAAATACTCAAATAATGGCACTGTATTGTGGGCCAAGTAGCATGGGAAGTATATGGGTAATACAGTTATGGATTCACAAACCACTCTGTGAAGTGGCATTTAAAACATAAGTGAAAAGCATAATAATATTGTTTTCATGAGCACATCCTCCATGGAATTAAATGAGTTTCCACAGTTCTTGCTCATTTCAAACATTCCCATGTGTGCAAGTTGCATACACTTAATGGCAGAAATGCACTTTCAGACAGTTATATTTTATTGAAATGGTAAAATGTGTTCCATTTACTGAAGAATTTTCTCAAAATATTCTCTCAGGTTTCAGCTATAATTAAGATTAATCTCAGTTTACAGCATGATGGTGTATAATCTGGGGCCTAACATGCTGTACACTGATTATTTTCAGTGTTATGAAAAAAAGAAATTAAAACCACTCAGATAATGTACAATTAAAAATAATGTTGAGAGAAGTGAAATAATAACTTAAAGACAGCCATCAGCTGTTTACTTACAGTTGTGAAACAATGCATAAATTGACATATGTTTAAATTGATTTATTCTTAAATGGCACTGGCATTCAGTTTGACTGGAAACAGAACTACAGAAACAGGCTCTTTATTTCTGTTTAAATAAATTCCAAGGCCACCAGTAACACTGAAAAGAGACAGGCACAAAATATAAGGTTATCAAAGATGACTTGAACAGTCAGATCTGTGATGCAGATTCGCTCTAGAGAATAGAGTCAAACGAAAAATACATGGACTGACCACTGTGAAATCCAACCAATCATCCCGCCAGAATTTCTGGGTTGCCTATCACCTCCTGACACCCTTCAGATAAATTTACAGAACCCACTCCATTATTTGCCTACAGGGATACAGGCTAAAGCCTCTGAGGTTGTGTTATTACTTTACTGTGGGCTTGCTTCCCAGGTCCTCCCTGTGTTGAAGCACTTTGAGTAATGAGAAAAGCACTATATACATGTAAAGAATTATTATTATTAGTAACATGATTTCGCTTAATTTTGAAACATTTCTATATAATTTCTTTCTGTCATGTTTTTGGTAGTCTACTGGTGATTACTTTTTACTCATGTGACTAGTACTTCTACAGCTGTTATAAATGCGTTTATTTTTTTTTAAATTAATTTTACTGTAGTTGCTCATTAGAATTTGGAATAAATTAAGAGGCATGGCACCCTAATGGTTTTCCCTTTTTCTTCAGTCACATATCCACATTCACTTCTATGCACTCAGGCCAGTGAAAATATACCATAACTTTCAGTATTTCCATTTAATCAGTTTTCCACAAAAATCCTTTCCTGGTATTTGCTGTGCTCACTTTCAGTCAGACGACCAGATTAGTGGACCAAGAAGAAACACAAGAAACACAAGACTAGCTGGATATTTGCTAAACTTAGTATTGATCTTGTTCTGCTGCTTGCTGAGACAACATTTAGATCTGAGGATCATCTCCTGATAGTACTGTACTATGTAGCATGGTATTGATCTGCTGCTAGTATAGCACTGTCTCAGGTACACTGCAACCATGTGTGTTTTACTGTCTATTATGCTTTCGTTAGTATAATTTTAGCAGCAATTGCTGATCTGGTAAAGTGCTATATGTACTTTCTCATGGTTTTGCCATGGATCTTCCTCCCAAATCTCAAAGACATGCATATGTTACGGTTTAGCCAGGAAGTTGTTTTATTTTATTAAATCTGTTGTAAGACGCTAGGGGTCACTGTTGCCCATTTCAACCCAACAGACAGACACAGAGAACACAGGGTAAAATGACCAAGAAAGTATTTAATTCTTTTTCTTTTTGTTACAGCACCCAGATGCACCTCTGCCACCATAAACAGGCAAAACCAATAATAATAATGCAATGAATCACCACAAATCTCTCCTTCACACCTCCCAGCAAGTTCTGTCCTCTTTCTCCCAACTCCGGCTCCTTTGCTGGTTCTCCAACAGTCATTTATATAGTGTCTGACCCGGAAGTGCTTCGGTTCTTCTGTCCATGTGACATTCCCGCACTTCCGGGTCAGCTAGAGAAGTTGAGTTTTCTGTCAGCCCAGAAGTACTTCAGAACTTCTGTCCCCATGACTCGATAGTACTTGGAAAAGATATGAGTCTCCAAGTCCCCCTGCAGCATCTCCTGGCAGCACCCACGGCATCCAAAATCCCATGATGCCCTGCGGGAATCTGGAATACTGCTATGCTGCAGGGACATTGCCATCTGGCGTCTTGGGAGAGGCAGTGTCCTTCCTTTGCTGCTTCCCCCATCTTTTTCCTCTTTGGGCATCCCAGCCAGGTTGAGCAGCCTGCCGTCCGCCACAATGTATTTTTTTGCTTTTCTTTGTGTATTTTAATTATATTTTATATTAACATTTTTGTTAAGCCTTGTTATATGCTGTGTCATATTTTGTATTTAGGTTTGTAAATCTTGATGCCTTTGTAATTACAATAATTCTACTTGTTGCCTGCCTTGTTCTCTGATGCTGCAGCTGTGGGACAGACTGTCATCAACATCTAAAAGATATGAAATGGATTGGCATTAGTTATTGCTCATACTGTTCAGCTGTCAGTTTCAGATGGCCCTTTGCTTCTTTTGGATTTTGTAAGATCTCTTTTGATTATTTGGTTTTTGGACTGTTTATATTTTAGATTGTGGATTTGGTGTTTGCTCATATTTGGGTTTATTTATATTTCCCCTTTGAATGTTTTTGAGTTCTTCTTGATTTGATTTGGATAACCTTTTTGAATACACTTTATTTTTATTATAAAAATTATTTTTTATAAAGTGAGTCAGGGTTTTGTATAGTTTCATTCTCTCCTATTTTGAATAATATAGGCTTGGTCACCTTTTTGAGGGTGCAGGATGCAAGTCTGCATTTAACTTTCATGGCCAGGTCTACTCTGTGGTCTGAAGCCTCTGTTGAGCTCTTTGAGCCCTGAAATAACAGCATGTTATTGTTATGTTGGTTTTGATTTCTAAATTGGCCCATGTGAGTTTAGATATGACCCAATGGGTTCTATGATGGACTGATTTGCTGAAAGGGGTTGGTCCTGGTCATTTACTCAGTGCTACCAAGATAAGGTTTGGACCCAGTGTCCCAGAATTGGTTTGAGAATGTTAGTTTAATTCCAGGTTCACCTTGCCTCTGCTTGTTACCTGTGCTACATGCCTTATATACAGTTTATATTGATTTAGATATTGTGTTGTACAAATGTGATGAACATTTCTGGTAATTTGCTTAATTATTTTTTAATTTTGTCAACTCCGACACAACATAACATCAAAAACATTATGCATGTGAATGATGTGCTTCATTGTAAAAACTGTCTAATCTGTTGTACTGATATGTAGGTAAATTTATTTTATCCTCCAGTAGTATTTGAAGTGTAGTTGTCCTGTGTATTTTTGTGGATTATATGCTACCTGTACCATTTGCAGTTCATCTGGATTTAGTCCCACAAACAAATTTGGTCATACTGTGCATATCATAAATTACAGTTATATGTGAAAAAAATTACGAGATTACCGACCAAACCACTTTTCATAGCCAGTTGTTTCAACTGTTTGCAGAATAACTTTACAAGCTTTATTTTCTACTATATTAAGAATTTGAAAACTATTTGTCTGAAACGTGCTGCACACCATAAAGAAAAATATATATCATACTCCTAGATTCAACTGCTGGTTGACTCTATTTAATTTTCTTCTTAAATGACCTGTACAAATTTCACTATGCAAATACTGTATTTTATAAAATGTGTACATGTGATAAGACAGACAGGGGTCTGATTTAATTGTTTAATTTATTAGTTGTTCTAGGACAGTCCATTTTAGCTCCTGCCAGTATGTGTCAAGTGTGTGAATGCATGCACCTTGGTAATCAGCAGACACTAGCTATTTTGGGAGCCAGGAAATATATAGGGGAATGGGTTAGTGCAGGGGAAAGCATTATTTGCATTATTTTTATTTTGGAATTGACAGTGAAAGAAAGAGCAAGTGATTAATAGTGAGAGTGGTATTTAAGAGGAAATTGTTTAATGCAGCATCAACCATGCTGGCTAAACTGAAGACAACTGGACCTAGGGCTGCCTGATGGTTCTGTGTGGTGATTGCACTCTAGTCTGCTTAGCAGTGGAACGGCCAAAAGGAGGAGAGGCCACCAGAGCATGCTGGAGAATAGAGGTTTGTTAGATGGGAAAGGCACCCTGAAAGCCACAGTTCAGATCTGCTTGAGAACCTGGGAAATGACAGGCTATTATCTAGAGCTCCACCTTTTTCCTGATGAGGACAAGGTAAAGATGTGAAAGGACATAATGATTTTACCTCTCTAATGTTTTAGAATTTTGATCTTTATTTATTGGGGATTATTTATTTATTTATGGAACACCCCAATCACAATGGTTTTATTGTCCTGTACAGATTTATTTATTCAAACTATTTAGTAAACTATTTATTTGACTGCACAGTTTGCACAATTTTTGGTACTATTAATTTTATGTTTTAATAAATTCTACCTATATTCTAAGTATAAAGTCTCTCTAGTTTGCCTCACTCACCCTGGTCCATCCTTGGTTATGACTACTGATGTCCCCAGATAAAGGAAGGTGACCACAATACATAATTATTTAATTTGGGCTGGTGCCTAATCCATGGTTGCTTCCTATCTTTGATCAAAACTATCTAAATAGTTTCCAACCCACCTCAGCTCTGCATTAAAATTAATTGGCTTGGAAAATAAATAAATGAACCACAGTTTAGGAATCTAAAGCAAATAAACTACAGTGGATTATCATTTTCAATGAGGTTGAAATGATGGGTTGTTTACTTTATAATAACTTCTCAAGTGGTTATACAGTTGAGAGAGATATTCTGAGATGTAAAATTATGTTGGAATGATTATGATTATTGGATTATTTGAGTGTTAGCAGATATGATGCTGTATACCTAGTCTTCTTCTAGTTCACTAACCTTAAACAATACAACAGATAAATGAAGATCCATGTATTCTCTGTTGATTTGATAGTTGGTATTTATGCTTAAACATTGATAGTTTTCTCAATTTATGTTTTTTTCTTTGCTCTTTTGTTGCTTAGATGTATTGTTCCTCTACCATTTATAGGTATATTTTCATTTTTAATAAATGTAAGTTTTTGTAATATTCAATGGTTAAAGATCACTGGTTACTATTTATGATATAACAAAACTAAAGACTAATTGATTTGACTGCTAGATTTTACACCCTAATAAAACAGCATTTTTCATCTCTAGTGCTTCCTTTACAAGAATGTAATAACTATTGTCCTTGATATTTTAGGTAAAACCTGATGAAAGGCATCACATATTTGAAGAACGCATAGCAGGTGCCAGTGAAAACAGAAGAGCAAGACATCGTGAACAGCTAACTTGTCATGAGTGGATCTGTCAAAATAAAGGCCTGGAAAAAATATACATCAACCACAGAGAGCATTATGTTTAAAGGTGTTTATAAAGATTTATGTAAGGTCAACAGTGAGTGACCGTAAAATAGGTTTACACTTAAAATTAGTAGAATTGACTGAAACTTAAAACCATCCAAAACACCCGTGTTTTAAACACATATCTGATTTTTTTGCATTTTTGTTATTGCAAAGGTTTCTTTCTTGCTGACAGCTGTATTATGTAATTTCAGCTAACGCTGCACATTGTGTAATGTTTATACTTAATGAAAAGGTGTTTCCTTATCATCCTGATACATACAAAACATATTTATTCAGAATTTCCTACTGTGATGTTAAATATATTTTTATTTTCTCTATTCATTATCTCCATAATGAGGTAGACTAACACCTTTTATTCTCCTGGCCTGTCACCATTATCATTTTTCATTCATCTTTTTTGACATTCTCTGCATTGCACTGGCACTCTATTTAGGACCGTTTCTTGCCTTGTGTTTGATGCTACATGGATGCCCCTTCCAGATATGTGATCCTGAATGAGTCTGAAGATGTTACATTATAATGCTTTGTCTCATATTGTGTACTTGACCAAGGCCAGATCTACCATCAGGACGACTTAGGTGTGCACCCTGAGGCCCTGCTCACAAAAGGGCCTTGACATAGGTGAGAAAAAAAGCATAATAACAGGAAAGGTTCACTTTTTTGTCAAAAGGAACTCACACCAGACTGCCATCTAGCCCCCTTACTTCCCCACTTCAACCAATTAAATCAAACATAAGTAAAAAGTTTTTTAAAAGAAATATATGAGGGGGTAAAACAAGATCAGAGAAGGGGGGTATTTTTCGTACGTCGCTTAAATCATCCGAGATCAGGTGCCTCATCTTGGATAAGTTAATGCCGGTGACACTCATTCGGGATAGGTCGGTTTTTCAAACGCAGCCATGTATTAGATTAGTCTAACTGGATCTAATCATACAAGATGAATGCGCGCGCCCGCGCTGAGTGAAAAGCCCATATATATTGAGTCTAGAAAACATGATCAGCAAGTCTTTGATAGGCTGTAACAAAATGACGAAAAAACGGGCACATTTTTTTTTCACACACACGGCGCAAGACCTTTTATTCGAAGGACATGAAGAATTTCAAGATTTAATATGCACAAGGGGTAACACTGCAAAAGCAGCCCAGACCAGAAAAGACGGCTGGCAAAAAGTGGCCGACAAATTAAACGCTAAGTAGTGTGCATTGAACTTACTGAATGCAGCGTTTCATTTCCTATGTGTCAGATTAATTATTCTTTAATACTAGCCAACCTGTGGCGTAGCATACGCCGCATAATTATGTATTGATGGGTGAACACTTCCTGAAAGACACAGTTGTCCAAATGGGGTTGGTTTTGAGGATACGACTGTAGGTGAATGAAAAGATGTTACTCTGGAGAGGGCAACATACAATGCAGCATTTTACACGCTGCATACAGCGATTCACATCGAAGCATAGACACTGCTAAGACCATGGGATACCCCTCGCAAACTGTTTTACATGCTGCATACAACGATTCACATCCGCGACAAATATGATTCTTCTTAGATGGTGCTGTCGCGTCCACCCTTGCTCTCGAAGCATACACACTGCTTGGTCATGTGCCCGCTCGCAAGAGCAACTAACAGAGACCTGCCCATCAACTCTTAAGACCATGGGATACCCCTCGCAAACTGTTCTACATGCTGCATACAGCGATTCACATCCGCGACAAACTAACTTTTACACGCCGCATACAGTGATTCACATCCGCAACAAACATGCCTCTTCTTAGATGGTCCTGCCGCGTCCACCCTCATTCTCGAAGCATACACACCACCTGGTCATGTGCCCGCTTGCAAGAGCAACTCACGGAGACCCGCCCACCAACTCTAAGACCATGGCGTGTAAAACAGTTTGCGATGGTGGATGTGGTCATGCATCATAACCGAAAAGAATGCAGTGGTGAACCTCGGTTCACGACCATAATTCGTTCCAAAACTCTGGTTGTAAACCGATTTGGTTGTGAACCGAAGCAATTTTTCCCATAGGATTGTATGTAAATACAATTAATCCGCTCCAGACCATATGGACTGTATGTAAATATATATTTTTGTAAGTTTTTAAGCACAAATATAGTTAAGTAAACCATAGAATGCACAGCGTAATAGTAAACTAAATGTAAAAACATTGAATAAGATTGAGAAAACCTTGAACAACAGAGAAAACTAACACTGCAATAGTTTGCGCTATAGCAACAAAAAATGAACATTTGAAAAAATTTAATAAACCACCAAGAAAAGTAACATTTCAAAAATGCACACTACGAACCGATCGCTGTAAACAGAAGTGAAAACAAAATCAAGCCCAGTGCATTCTTTAACTGCCTTCCTACCTTATGATTCCAGCTCTCTCTCTCGCGCTGCCTGTGTGTGTGCGTCTGTCTCTCTCTGGCGCTGCCTGTGTGTGCGTGGCTCTCTCTCTCTCACTGCCTGTGTGTGTGGCTGTGCCTCTGTCTCTCTCTCTCACTGCCTGTGTGTGTGCCTCTGTCTCTCTCTGGCGCCGCCTGTGTGTGTGCGTCTGTCTCTCTCTCGCGCTGCCTGTGTGTGTACCTCTGCCTCTCTCTGGCGCTGCCTGTGTGTGTGCGCGGCTCTCTCTCTCGCTGCCTCTGTGTGTGTGTGTGCGTCTGTCTTTCTCTGGTGCTGCCTGTGTGTGTGCGCGCGGCTCTCTCTCTTGCTGCCTCTGTGTGTGTGTGTGCGTCTGTCTCTCTCTGGCGCTGCCTGTGTGTGTGTGGGCAGCTCTCTCTCTCGCGCTGCCTCTGTGTGTGTGTGTCACACAGGAAATGCACAGGGAGAGACTGAACCTCGCAAGAGCAACTAACAGAGACCTGCCCACCAACTGTAAGATCATGGGATACCCCTCGCAAACTGTTCTACATGCCGCATACAGCGATTCACATCCACGACAAACATACTTCTTCAGAGGTGCTTGTGGAGTGTAACAGAGATGAACGCGAATGACGCTCTGCTCTGTGAGTTGCTGCGTCCGAGTTGGTGGGCGTGGCTCTGCGAATTGTCGTTGTATCCAATGGTCTTAGAGTTGGTGGGCGTGGCTGTCTTGCGTGCTTTCCATGGGTGACTACTTGTCGGCGGTGCGTGCTTTCCATGGGTGGCTACTTGTCGGCGGCTTAGTGAATTATATATATAGATGTCATAATTCCGGATCAAACGTGAGCACAAGGAGAACATGGGAACAGGTTAAAGTGAAGTACAAGAATATACTTCAAACTGGTAAATATTGGTATATAACTATTTAAAGAATTGTTGACATAAATAATCATATATAATATAAAAAACATTAATTTTAAAGCTAATAAGAAGGCAGACAAGCAAAAAACAGGTGGAGGTCCACGCGGTCCAGACCTAACCCCTGCAGAAGAGTTGGCTCTCCAGCAAAATGCCCATTGCCCTGTTTCTGAGGGCATTCCAGGGGGAAGCTCCTCCTCAGAACCAGCGGCAGGATGCAGTGGTCACTTCATTTCAGGTAAAGGATGGTCATTGCATATATTTGTCTTCCATGTGTGCCATAGGTATGTTCCATATAGCCCTCTTTTTTGTTGGGTCAGTTGCAGGGAATGTCATATCCGTAGAACTTGTGTATGACCAACGAGATATTGACAAAGGTCAAATAGTTGATGAAGACACTGTGTCTGATTATTCATCAGGAGGAGAGGTACATTTTCCAAATAATGTTTGATCAAACTCCACTCTGATCAGTCCCATGTGCCCCAATCACATTTGGAAACCCTGGGTAATGAGAATGTTAGGCTGATTGAGATTCTTCATGGAACTGTGGGTGTTTTAGCCTGTGTGTTACCTACCTGCAATGGCATGAAACGCCTCTTTTATTGTTTGCACACGCAAGTGTCCAGGAAACACTATGAAAACCCGAAGGAAATATTTCAGAGCCAAACAGACTTTACGAATTGCCTGGCAAACTGCACTTTTAGTTAGATTTTCTGCATCGCCTACAGTATATAAAAAAGTGCCGCTTGTAAAAAACCTCAAAGCAATGCATACTGTGTGGTTGTGAGAGCCCGATTTCGCCTAGTTTGACTTCGAATATAAGGTCCTAATAAATCTTTGAGGTACAATATTCCCCCTCGGCTAAAGCGATATCTTTCAAAAAGAATTTCCTCCAGGAGTAAAGAGAAAAGCCAAGCAAAATGACACCTTTTATTGGCTAACTAGAAAGATTACAATATGCAAGCTTTCGAGGCAACTCAGGCCCCTTCTTCAGGCAAGATGTAATCTTGCCTGAAGAAGGGGCCTGAGTTGCCTCGAAAGCTTGCATATTGTAATCTTTCTAGTTAGCCAATAAAAGGTGTCATTTTGCTTGGCTTTTCTCTACATTCATAATGGCTAACACGGTACAACACCCTAGTACTCCAGGAGTAATAAAGGATCTTGCCGATCGCGCAAAACCATCTCTATATGAAATTCTCTTTGTATAATTTGCACACCAATATCAATTGGTCGCTCATTCATGATCGGTGAAGCCATGACTGGATGACTTCCACACGCCATCACTGATTACGTGTGTAAATTAATCCTTGTTTACATAGAACTAACCTGCTCCGAGCAGGTTTGAGGATTAGGATGTGTTGCTATGACAACACTTCCAGCAAGAGTTTCGAAAAACCGAAAGATCCAGGATCAGGCCAAATAGTCAACAATTTCATCTGGCTAAATGACTAATCCATGTACAAAAAATACCCCCAAGGTGTCTAATAGTCCACTTTTATAATAACATACCTTTGATGTGTTAATGTGTTAAAAGAAAAAAAAGACAAAAGGGATGGCCTTTCAAAGTGAGTGCCAGTAATGAAGGGAAAAGAAAAATTAGAAACCATGCCATTTTGTCAAAAAATTATTCCTGGTATTTGAAGCTTAAAAAAATAAATAAATAAATGATGATTTTAGCAAGCCAACAAGTTGTGACTAATGATACTGACCTTATAGATAGTCACGAAATGGCTAATATTGCCACTCTTTGCAGGTTCAGCAGCAATCTGCATGCAGTCTGATAATATTGACATAACAACAGTGTGAAAGATAATTAGACTCACCAACCTATGTGGAACCCGAATGAAGAAGTCATATTTCATCGCTATTTTTATTTGGTGCAAATATACAAACCCAAAATGCTCAGTTACATATAATCCTGTTGCTGCAAAGTGGCCTAAGCCAAATTGATGTTTGTTAACTGCAAAATCAGAAGAAATTCAGCCGCCATACCACCTTTACTTCAGAAAAGGTATTCCACCTGAAACTAAGCATGTTTGGGCCTGAAAAGTACTTGAATGAAAGACCGTCTACAAAATGCTTGGGTTGCTACTGGAAGAGTTGTTGGTGAGGCCATCAGCGGGCTATCACCCTGTGATCCATGTGTGGATCACAATGCCCCAGTGCAGGGTGACATTGTGCTATAAAAAATGGAGTTTTCCTTTCAGATGACCCATAAAACCGAGTTCCTGATATTATTTATTTTCTTCTTAGATGTGCATTCATTCCTTTGAATTTAAACTTGTACATTTGGTTTGTCTTAAAAGACCCCCAAGCATCCTTTGAAAAGAGTAGGGTGTTTTCCAATGGTCTGGCTAAAATGCCTATGACAGGCTGGCCCCATAATCATCCCCTGTCCCTTATGGGTTACTGTCTGTCTCACTCCTTCACCATCTAGAAGGTAATGTGTAGTGAGCATACTGGCACAATTGGATGCCATCACATCATCCAGGTGGATGCTACACAGTGATTCTGGTTGAAGTGGATCCCCACAATCTATATAAAGTGCTTGGAGTAATAAGAAAAGTGCTGTATAAATGTACAGTAATTAATTGTTATTTGATTAGTAGCCATATTCAGTATTTGATGATGCACTCATCAATTCCTTTGTTATGTTCATTTTAATACAGAAATGAACAAAAAAGAAAGATCAAGTTGACCCACTATAAGGATTGTTAGGTTTTGTGTTCTTTTTTATATTTCAATGCCTGTACTACATTTAATACTGACATACAGTATGGGATGTTCATAATGTTTACGTGTGTGCCTGGTGGAAGCAGTGAGGTGAGGAAGGGCCTTTTGGGCTTGGACACCCTTGAGTCTGTGGTAGGTTTTAATCCAGCCATGATCTTGACAGATGATTACAAATGTGTTTTTCTTAAAATTATTTTTCAAATTAATTTTGCCATTCATACATAATACATACAATACATACATACATATAATTCATATCACATTCACTGTTAATTTATTAATAACACTTCCATAGAATACTTCGTTTTCTAGTTTTATTAGTTTTACTAATAAAATTTTGTTGTTTGTTAAATTTAATGAATAATTTAAAAAATTACCAGAATTAAATGTATATAGAGAAGAATAAGGGTAGTGTGCAGGACTGCTCCCTCACATCTCCAGGCACCCAGAGTCAGTTCTCGAAATGATCACCGTCTATGCGATGTTTGTTTGAGATTCACATAATTCTAGTCCTGGTGTTGAAGATTTGTTTCCACATGCAAGTCAGGTTATCTGTCTACTCAAAAATGAGCTGATATGATAAGTGGCTCTGTGTTGAATTAGCACACCTTTGTGAGTCTCATTCTGGTTATAGTGGAATAGCTTTTCGCTGTCACTTTGAACTGCTGTATATACCTCCAGATTCATACAAGACTGTCATGAGCTAAAAGGGAAGGGTCACCAGATCCCATCCTGAGTTATGACTTTGATTTTGGAAATGCCTGTCAGAGTATCTTACTCTGGAGTACTTGGAAAATGCACACAATAAAAATAATTATAAACCCTTCCATCCATTTAGAGAACTTTACTGGGCAGTGGAAAGCAGAAGACAATATGGGTCTAATTTGGGGTTGCTAATAATTCCTAACTGGAATGTCTCTGGGACATGGGAGGAAGCCTAAAGTACTCAACAAAAAATATGTATAGATTTAAGCACGGAAGCTGTGAAGTAGCAGTGCTAACCACTGTACTATTTTCCATCCATCCATTATCCAACCCGCTATATCCTAACTACAGGGTCACAGGGGTCTGCTGGAGCCAATCCCAGCCAACACAGGGCGCAAGGCAGGAAACAAACCCCAGACAGGGTGCCAGCACACCGCAGGGTGCGCACACACACACACACCCACTAGGGACAATTTAGAATCGCCAATGTACCTAACCTGCATGTCTTTGGACTGTGGGAGGAAACCCACGCAGACACGGGGAGAACATGTAAACTCCACGCAGGGAGGACCCGGGAAGCGAACCCAGGTCGCCTTACTGCGAGGCAGCAGCGCTACCCACTGCGCCACCGTGCCGCCCCCTGTACTATTTTACTTTTCCTAATCTTTTACTAATTATAAAGCAATTGAATGTGTTTTACATTACTTACCCAAATAATGTAATATAATACATTTTAATTGATGAGGTTGACTTACACCGAAATATTTCCTACAAGTGAACACATATAGTGTAAGAGGGCTGCATCTACTATAGCAGAATTAAAAATAAACTAGAAATCTCTACAGCTCCCTTTCATAAAGTATCCTGACATTTTGAAACCAAAGATTCACAGATGTGATATTATTTATAGCCTTCCTTTTGAACACTCTAGCATAAGAGCACATATTTTACTTTTTCTGTTTATTTTTTAAACAGTCAGCAATATTGATTAAAATTTGACAGAAATAAACACATCAAAAGAATAATCTAATCAAGGAATGAGCAATATAGATTGCATTTATTTTGGTAACCCACCAGTTATCCACACTCTTATTTATCTTCATAGACTCCTGAATGTCACTGGCTAAAATTAAATCCTTGGCAGATGTAGAGCACATACTGTAATTTACAATAGATTTCTTGTGAAAAAACACAAGTTGGTCTTATTAGATTTTCAAAGTAAAATATGTAGGGGTTTTCACCCAAGTAAAAAGTGAGTGAAAACATGAAATGGAAACAAATTTAGGAGACAACAGACTTTTTAGTTTGGCATGCTGTCTAAACAGAAAATAAACTAAAGTGTTATCCCTGAAAAGATAGCACAGTATATACCACTGATTAGATAATAAGCTCCATAGACTGCAATTTCCTGTTGCTTTAATTGTCCAGTTGTGTTTGCACTATACAAAATTATATTTTAGGAGCTTTATCGATGCATCAAAAGCCATGAAATAAGCAGTAGCAGGTGTATCATTACTGTTATATTTAAAAGCATCTCAGTGCACTTACATCAACGCAGGAATACTGAAAAATATGAACTATTCAGATTTGATATAAAATGGTATAAAATGTATCAGATAGTGTAGCTTCAAGATACTCTATCATCAGTGTTTACAGTTGGTGTTTTACTTGGAAGGCAAATAGTGACATTTTGATTCCCATTCTTTAAAAGTCAACTCTTAAAAAGATATTTTAGATAATATAGCATTAGTACATTACTACAGTAATTCAGTGTCTGGAGTGCCACTGCGGTGGAAATCTGGAAAGGGTTTTTTTACATAGCATAACAATCTCAGACCCACTTGTTGCAGGATATTGTCCCAGCAGCATTATACACAAGACAGCGAGCAGCTCAAGATGGTGTGCCAGTTTGTTGTAGATTGCAGTCATGCACACACTCACACAGGGCCAATTTAGAATGGCTAATTTAGAACCTAACTTAATGCTCTTTGGGGTGTGACAGAAAACATGGCGAAAACATGACTTATAGGCATTGGATTCAAACCCACTACACTAGACATCACAAAACAATTGGTATTTATGTTTGAGGTTTTCATTTTGTTTTGATGTGTTACCAATTTTTTATGTCTTTATGTCCTCATTTTTTATGATTTTTTTCAGTGACATCATTGTGCTGTTACTTTGTGTTTGTACTTTCCGTGCCATGCATTACTGGGCACTTTTTTTGAATGACATTATATAGACTTGTTTTCTGTTCATATTTGCTCTCCTAATTTTTTTTTTCAATTCTAAACAAAATAAAACCCTTTTCATTTTTTTTTTTGTCAATTTAACTGCTGGTTAGCTCCTCACTAATAGCTGCTAACTGTCCTGAAGTATAGGTTATGTGTATTTTAAGGCCATAAACCTTTTTTTTAATTTTTCTAGAAAAAAGTGGCTTAAGATGAGAACTTGCTTTACTACACCGTTTCCTCCCACATCCTGAATATGTGCAGGTGCAGCCTGTGTGGGTGTGCACTGCAATGATCTGCTGCCATCCAAGGCTGGGGCCAGTCGGGCACTCAAAGATGTTATGGTAGATTCTGGCTTCTTGTGGCACTCTAATGGAGTGAATTGAAATTGTGAACCATGCACTTTTATTGGTATAAATTTCAAAAGAGGGAAGCTAGACCTTGGTACATTTTTTTTTACCATATTTGCTTTTATTCTTCTTAAATTATTAAAGTTAAGTTAGTCATTGAAATCTATTTTTCAGAGGTATAAATCACATTTAAAATATAGTTAATATTAATAACATTCTGTAACCATTACAGTTTGCCATCTCCACTCTTTCAAAGCAGTACTATATTACTTAAAAGATGTACTGCAGTTTGGAGATTTAATCTAGCATCTAGTTTAAAGACAGCATGGTTACAAATGTATTGTCATAATTAACAGCGTAGCACTATGAAGAAAATCATATGGAGTTAGAATTATCCAAATGGAGTTTTTCTTTTTTTGTGTATAATAACATGAAGTACTCATCTTGAATACTGCGTCATGAGAAGTGGCCATGAACTGCCTTTTTCTCTTCACTGTCCCCAAGCTGAGAATGTGTCACTTCATACCAGTTCATTTCAGGGCTCAGTGAAATTGAGACAATATAGATTTGTCAAGTAGCCTAACCTACTTATAAATTTCCTTTTCTAAAGGGACTAAAACCTCTGTATTTTTTGCAACATATTAATTTTGTATACAGTAAATGTTACTCAGTAAATTATATATGATATAATCAACTGGATGACATATTAACTCAATAACTTTTGTTTATTAGTAGGTTATTAATAACTAAAACTGCTGAGCATAATTGTTTTACTTTAGATAGTTGTGTCAGATTAAACTCATTATTCTGAGGAAAACTGCAGTTATTATAATTTAAAGATGCATATACACAGTATGTATTAATCAAGTCTTTCATTTCACTGGTCAGCTAATAGTCCAAGTGTTTCCTTGGGATGAAGGTGTCAAGTCACTGTAATAACCACATGCCATGAGCCCCTAAAGCATCTTTTTTTCTATAAGGTTTGGTTTGTTGATACAGATAACTCAGTTTTATTCCTCCACCAATTAATTATCTTATGCTTTTCTTTTTCATACTTTACTTATAAAGATTTTTATTTAAAATCTGGACTTTCTAACTATGGTAAATCTTCAGAATAGAGTCATCAGAATAACAATCACTAAAGTGACATGCATGGACTGCAAGAATCATACTGAAGTAAACAAAAATGTGCATCAGTTAAGTTGCAGATATTTGTAGTTCCAGATTTCTTTCTTTTACATGGAGCTGTGTGAAAAAAAAATTGTGTCAGTTATGTTTATATATTTTTAAAACTTGTAATAAGTGATTTTACCACTGGTTTTGCTTACTATTATACTTTTTATGTTTAGCATTTAATAATTGTAAATCATGACTAGAAAAGTAGAATAATACTATTATTTTTGTTCATAACAAAGACTGATGTACAGGATATACTCTGTATTGCTGTGGCATTTCCTAACAATACTTTGTTTTGTTAAAGGTTCTTTTAAAATAATTTCTATTTTATTAACCACATTAATGTTATACATTTATTTTGTACTGTTTGTAAAATAATGAAATATTCCTAATGTGATTTTAGCAACTTTTAGTTTGCGCACATCTACCTACTGTAGCTCACAGAGTATTGTACAGTATCTGCTATCATTTTAATATGGGTATTGTATTGTCATTGTTTCTCATTTCGCACCAGTAAACTTTTTTATGACCTAATTTTTATTGAATCAAAAAATACAAGAGGTGAACGGTTAAACTTATTTTTAACAAAATAAATAAAAAAGAAAGATCCCAATGTCACAAATCATTGACTACACAAGCACCAACCAGCCAAGCAGAACTCAGTCATTTTTTAATATAGGAGATGAATGACCCATTCATTCGCACCATGGAGAGTTAAGGTTATTAAAGGAGGATTTTCAGACATTTATAGGAGAAAGACAATCAGAACAGTTCTTCAAAAACTCAATTCTGAGGGCCTCCTGTGGCTGCAGGTCTTTGTTCCCGTCAGTATAACAGAATCATTGAATCATTTTAGTTCTAATTCATCCCATTGTTTCATTAGATGATCATTTTCTTCCTCTTTTCTTTTTCTGCATTCAAAAATTACTGTAGTGTCAGATTAACATTTACAAGAAATTTAGAACATCTTAGTAGTTTTGCCATCTCTTTAAATGCTTAACTCTCGTTTGTTTTTTTCCTATTATTTGATCTTTTTGCTGTGGATTCTATATCCCTTAATTGTAACCCAATACAATGCCAGTTAACCAGGTGTGCTATAGACGTGGGTCAGACAACACTGAATGCTGAAAGGCTGCAGTTACTTCTGGGTCAGACCCACTAGCAAGATCATTAGCAAATAATTCGTCTAAATAACTGAAACACTTGGAAAAGGGGAAATTAAACCACCGCAATGATGAATAAATTAGTTTATATCTATAAAAATAAAAATACTAAATTATCCCAATGTAACATACAGTGCATCAGTCCTTGATAAATACCAGGTAAAATTTAGCACACCCAATTTGCTGGATGACACTAAAATAAAGGAATCGGGAAACAAAGGTTTGCTTAATTAGGGCAGGAGTTCAATTAAAAGCAAAACTGATAGAAACAAAAAACTGCAGCCAGGACCGAATTTGAGAGCCACAGAACTTTCTAGTTTCTACAAATATTCTAGCTTTAGCTTTGCAACATTATTACCTGTGGTGAAAAGCCTACACCAAACAAATGGAGAGATTTACATACAGTAAGTGAAATATGTGTGTGAGATTGAGAGACATAGGTTAGCATTAGGGGGGTTAGTAGCCAGTCCTTTTGCCTAACACATTTGAAACGTAAAATATAGCTGATGCAGTAATTTAAACTGGATGTAGTTATAATTAGGTTTTTTATGATGTTAGTGAGAAACTAATTCCAGGATGATGAAGAAGGAGATGGGTGGTCATGTTTAGTTTAATAGTAAAAGTCCTGTTGGCTGCTTTATGCAAAACAGCATATAAAGTGTAGATTGGCTTCATATTGAGAGGCATGAGCAAGAGAATTGAAAGAGCTAGTAAAAGGAAAGATAGGATTTCAGAACTCCACATGTGCTGAGGACCTCAATTGGAGAAAAAAAAAGAAAGAAGTTCACAGAATAGGAAAGGTAGATCTTAGCTGTAACTGTAACATTCTGAGTCTTGAATTTTCAAAAATATCTCCAAGCATGCTAATGAAAAGATGTGTAAGGATGGAAAGAAAATGGTGCAACCACCAGTTCTAAGAGCCTTTTAGTAAAACATTGTGGAATGAGAGAGACAAACCAAGCAAAGGCCCATGCATCTCTCAAACTGTGTATAAGAAATAAGAGTACCAAATCAGGAGAGGTGTGACCTGAATTTTGGGGGGGACAAAGGAAAGAACAGAGAAGAAATTTCTGTGTTCAATGAAGTTCCAAGATGAGAAGTTACTATGTAGATCAATCCTACACTGTCTGCTTTTTGACATCCTACTGTCTCCAACTAAACTCTATCCTCTCGCTGACAAAATAAAATGTGTCCACTGACAAAAACTCCATTTCCCCTGAATCCTCCTACAAAGCACCATACTCTGTCTGTGACCTCTTTGTATCCTACTTCCTTCATGTTACTGCAAAAAGTAGTGCCAAGCTTGAGGCATTTAAATCACCCAACTCACTTTTTTTATTCACCTCAATCCCTCTCTGCATTTGGGTAGGTCTTTTGCGCCAGTATCTTATTTGCTTAAATGCCTTTTTTCAAATAATCTATGCATTTTTATTTGTTGCAGTTTATATCCTAGTAGTTTAAATTATTGTAAGTAAAGTGCTGAGTTTGCATTGAATAAGCACAACACATTTGTTTATTCACACTTGACAAGATTGGAAGAGAAACTCACAGTTACCTTTTCAACACTTCTAACTTCCAAATAATTTTTTATAAAAAAGCACTTGGCCAGCCCAGTAATCCCTTTGATGCCTTTCTCTTTATATTGTGCATTTAATTATTAGTTACATTTTTGGATGATACATTTGCTGCTGTAATCAAGCAAACAATATTATCATATTTTAAAAAGTAATATGTCTCCAATATAGTTTTGAACACATAGTTATGTAACTTTACTATGTGGTACAAAATGAAGAGAAAGAGCCATACTCTCCATATTCTAAAGTATACAGCAGATGCTTTTAAGGAAGTAAGGCAATTGCTACAGGATAATATTGATAAGCATAATAAACCTGTCATTATTCTTATCCCTTGTAGTTTATATTTCATAAATTAGATTATACCATTATACTCAATGGTATAATTCTGAATCGATTAAAGACACCCTCCAGTATGTCCTGTTCTGAGTTAATGTAGTGTTTAATAGAAGGTCTTTTGCATTCCAAAGAAAGTGGAAAGAACGGATCTGACCTTGAATTGGTATTTCACAGGACGGGTGAGTAAGAACATGATGCTAACAATATTTAAGCAAGTGCAATTTTCATTTTAGTAATTCCCTATTGAGAAATGAAAGACATAGAACTCACCGGGCTAATTAGAAAAGCATTCCTTTATGCCCTTCAGAACACAGCAGAAGATGAGGACAGCAGTGTCCTGCATTATAATAGAAACAGGTATGCTGAGTGAGCTCACCAATGGAACAGAAGAAATGACTTTGATGATAGGTGGTTTAAGGGGAAAAGGGTGGATCTGGACCCATTCATGTCACTGCCAGACATGGACTTCTTGTTACTAAACAGGCTTAAGGCTGTGTCAGAAATCTGGATGGGTTTTGCCCAAAAAGAGAAATTTGGGGAGGTGTCATTTATAGTAATGTGGAAATAAGGTCCAGTTTACCAAGGTTTCAATAGCAAAAAGCACAAAAGGAGAGATTAACAAATAAATGTGACAGAAAAGAACCTTGTCTGACATCTTTGTAATTGCAAACAGGATCTGAATGCCAGATTCCTTTTGTCTAGGACTGTAGCCTATCTTGCCACACTGTTCTTACACAGTAATATAATAGAGATGTCTTCATCTCTGAACAAAATGGTGCAAGATGGTATGTAGTCTTGACCAGGATTGTTTTCTAAATTAATTTTCCTATTAAGAGATGCCCTACCCACTTGCTCTCTGAGGCAGATAAATCCTCCTTCTTGCTGCAGAATTTTATCAGTTTGTGGGATGCTATCCTCTGTTATAAAATTACTTTAGATCTTCCGTCATAATCATAATTTAATTTTGATCTCCACCCCCAAAACCTCAACAGTTCATCAGTTGCAGATGGATTCACATCTCCAAAACCATCAGAGCAAATTCCAGAGTAGGGGAACTTCAATGTAGCAGATATAGAGGCATGAAGATGGAAAGGGTGAATTTAAAGGTAAATTACTGTTGAAATTTCTTGCAAACTAAAAATGAACATAAGCCACCTGTGCAGATCAAATATGTTATGACTCAGTATCCACCCCTTTTATATGGTATGTCATAAATATGTGTCTTGTTTGAATAAATTCCATGGAGACAACACTCTCACTTAAAAGGTCATATGGGAACCCAGTAAAGAATGAACTCAGGAGAGGAGAGCAGGCAAATCAACGGGACAGCTTGATACAGCAGTCACTCCATAATAAGGAAGCTTCTTTAAGCTATATTCACGATTTTTCAGCCTGGCCAAGGGATGATAGATAGATAGATAGATAGATAGATAGATAGATAGATAGATAGATAGATAGATAGATAGATAGATAGATAGATATCATCTTGTTAATCTATATAAATAAAATTCTTTTCGTGTTTGAAACGGAAATTACGTATGACCACAGAACATATTATAATATAGGAACTTATTATTTGTGTGAGAGTTATTTTAGTAATATTGAAAAGAAGAAAAAAGACTGTTTAAATAAGGAGCTGGGAAGGTGAATGTAAAGAAGAAGCCAGTGGTAAAGCAAGTGAAACTCCGTAATAAGGGCGGTTGGGTGCACGGAGAAGGAGTGCCGGCTAACCCAGAAGGACCTTCGGAGCACATGGTTTTACTTTGCTTTTATGGTGCGGGCGTTGGCCATGGACAGACGCTAACGCCGAGACACCCGGGTGAGACGGATTTCTTCCTTCAACAAAGGAATCATCGCCAGGCCGGTGAGATTGCTTCTTTTACATTTAAATTCAGTATACAAGTCAGCAGAACGTATCTGACTTGATCACTGGATTCATTGCAGATTTCCCAGGCCGTGTGAATTTAGACTTTAAAACAAAGTTAATATAAAAGAGACTGGGGAACGTGTGGGGATTGTGTATGTGTGTCTAATTTTTATTTGTATATACTGTAAATGTAATATAGGTTTAAGTACTGTGAATATATTTGTGCTGTTTGTAAACAGGGTAATTTTCCGTTTCTTTTCCTTGCTTGCTTTCTTTCTTTGCTGTTTCGCCGTTTCTGGGGAGTATTTTATAGAGTGTTTAAGAGGTTGACATATTTATTAGGGATGGTGTAGTTATTATAGATTTGACAAGGATTTAAAGGGTGTTTATTGTTTTGTTTGATTTATAATATATTCTTTTTTGATTGTTTGAAGAATTGTTGGGGTGATTATTTCCTTTGTATAAATTCATAAAAGACAACTCCAGATGAGGATATCAAATTGGGGCTAAGGTTCGGTTGGGTTCCGTACTTAATAGAATTAATTTTCCTAAGAATAGGAGATTTTTGTGTGTGCTGGACTCCTCATTCAACTTAAGAGGAACGCGCTACACCTTGATAGTAAGAGAGATGAAGAAAAAAGCTTGGCGTCTTTCTACTTTTTAACTCTGCTGAGCTGTAAACAATGTGAAGACGAGACCACCTTCAGTGGGGAGGGGTCATAAGAACAAAGTGGATGCTGGGAGGCGCGGAATGTTGGGCTTTTCCTCTGGGTCAATAGCTTCACAGTTCCAGGCAGCGTCCTCTCTTCTCGCACTGTTTGTCACACTTCAAGTGCCCCGTCGGCTCCTGGGACAGTGAAAATCTTTGCGAATAAGTGTAATCAGTGCTATCGAACCGGGACTCTCTTGGTAAATTGCGGTGCACGGCTACTTACTGTCCCTTAAAATGAATTCGGGTCACTAAAACCCCCCAACATTCAAGGTTGCTTTTGTGATGAATTCTTTTAAGAAAATGGAGGGTTTACATCTAAAAAGATGTACCGACCTCTTCATGTTAAGTATCAGACTTGGGAATTGTTTGGACCTTCTGCCCGTTAAGCACGGAAAGACAGCGTCCACATTTCTCAGAATAATTTTTTGCTTAAATCACAGGCACATAGTGCAAGGTTGTCAAGCAGGTAGTTTGCCCGAAACCACTACAGTAGTACTCAATGTATCTTTACTTCTTAAATGTTAATGTTTGACTGTTTAATAATTTATACGCTTCTTATATCTTCTTCAAATTCTTTTATCAAAATGTTTTACTACTTAATAATTAATATTTATATAATTTATATTTATTGTAAATGCTCTTTATTTGTTCAAAAATAACATTGGTAATTAACAAACTTATTTTATAAATACTACATTTTAGTTTTTTCCCCTTCCACTCAGTGACCGAAGCCACTGGGTAATCTGCTAATATAATAATATAATATAATATAATATAATATAATATAATATAATATAATATAATATAATATAATATAATATAAAAGGGTGGCATGATGTTAGTGTTGCTGCCTCATGGATCCATCACTCTGGGTTCAAGTCCCATGCCTGGTCATTGTCTATATGGACTTTTAACCATTATCTAGCCAATGAGCCTCTGCCACATATAACATACCTCTATTTTCATAGCTATTCATTCATCTATTTTCTTAACCTGTTTTTAACTGTACTGAGTAGTGGGATCTGTTAAAAGGCGAACATTTAAAAATAACAGTACAACAGAGATCTTTCAATTCAAAAACCTCATTTACAGTATTAACTCACTGTGGAAGTCTCTCAGCTTAAGTATCTTTATAAATGTGTTTATTGTTTTAAATGAGGTTATCAGTTTAAAGGACATTAAGTAAACCCTGCCCTCTAAAAAAAGTTCACCTTTTATAAAAGCATTTGTTGTCAATTTGTCAATTTATCAAATTTATTTAATCCTATTCAGGTTTGTTGAGCTTATATGAATTAAAGTTCACTCTCTAAATTACTTAATGAATGCTTCATAGACTTTTCCATTTTAATAAATAGCTAAATGATGAAGATAGATAGATAGATAGATAGATAGATAGATAGATAGATAGATAGATAGATAGATAGATAGATAGATAGATAGATAGATAGATAGATAGATAGATAGATAGATAGATAGATAGATAGATAGATAGCTGCCTCCCATGCGCACGTGTGTGACACTAAAGGGCTTGAGTGACGGCAGTTCTGAGATATGCTGGAAGGTGGCAGAGTGCACTGACTCTTTTTTTCTCTTGCCTGCAGACACATTCCCGGGAGATTCCACCTGGCTCTTGTGACATCATTTCCGGGACCGAGCCAATGGAAGGAGACCTTACTGGCTCCGGCCCCTCTGACATCACGTCCGGGCCCGAACCAATGGAGAACGAACACATCCCTGATCCTTATGACCTCACGTCCTGTGTTCCCCTTTAAAACCCTGCCCTTTGTCCTAATTCCTCAGTCTTGTCTTGGACTCAATTGTATGCACACCAGTGCTGTTTATTTGCATAAAAACGACTTTTGTAGCCAGGATACCAGATTGGGGCAGCCACCCGTATAGTTTCCCTAGCTGCAAAAGGCTTTAAAGTAGAGTACAATGTGTACTGGTTAGAGTCCAAGACAGAACTGTATAAGAATGGAGGATGAGGGGTTTTTATAGCTGGATCACAGGAAGTGACGTCCTCGGGGATGGGACAGGAAGGATTTCTCGTGTTTGGTCTGCGGAGAGAAAAGAGAGAGGTTCGGTGCACCCCACTGCCCCCTGGCCTGGTGTGGAATTGTCATTTCCTGGTCCCTTTGGTTGACTCCCAAGCGCACATATGTGACATGCCCCCCCAGCCCAGACCCATCGGGTTGGGAGTACCAGGACGAGAGGTCGTGACACCAGAAAAGGGCATCGGCATTGGCCTGTAGGTTACCCCGGCAGTAAAGGACCGAAAACTTGTATGGCTGGAGGTCCAAGAACCACCTCATGACCCGTGGATTCGACTCCTTGTGCAAAGTCATCCACTGCTGTGGCGCATGGTCTGTCACCAGGGTGGACTCACGGCCCAAGAGGTAGTACCTCAACTGGGTGATTGCCCATTTAACCGCCAGGGCTACCCACTCCACTGCCGCATATCTAGTTTTGCGGTCCAACAATTTCCGGCTGAGGTACAAGATGGGGTGTTCAACTCTTTGGCTCAACACAGCACCAAGACCTGTGTCCAAAGTGTACATCTGGAGGATAAAAGGTAAAGAAAAGTCAGAAGTTTTCAAAACTGGAGCTGACGTAAGGGCCCGTTTCAAGTCACTAAATGCAGTCTCCGATGTAGCATGATGATTCGGGCACCTCGTCTTTGTGAGGTTTGTCAAGAGCACCACTCTCTCGGAAAAACGGGGCACAAACCGGCGATAGTAGCCCACTAGTCCGAGAAAGGCTTGGACTTGCCACTTGGTCCTTGGACGAGGCCATTTCAATATGGCGTCAACTTTTGAACACTGTGGTCATACAGTACCCCGGCCCACTAGGTAGCCTAAATATTTGGCCTCGTTTAACTCAAAGAAACATTCGTAGGTCGTAGACCTAAGAAAAATTCGTAGGTCGGCTTCGCTCAGTGTCCGCAATACTGCTTGTACCTGTTGTATGTGTTCCTTCCAAGGGCTGGAATAGATAATAACATCATCCAGGTAGGCAGCACTGTATGAGTTATGGGGCTGAAGCACTTTGTCCACCAGACGCTGAAAGGATGCAAGGGCCCCATGTAACCCAAATGGAAGGACATGACACTGCCAATGTTCGCTAGGGGTGCTAAACGCGGTCTTCTCCTTTGTGGAATCCATTAAGGGAATCTGCCGGTACCCCTTTGTCATATCAAGGGTGATCAAGAATTTGGCGTGTCCTAGCCGTTTGAGGAGGTCGTCCACGCACAGCATTGGATAAGTGTCGAATCGGGAGACCTGGTTAAGCCGACAGAAGTCATTGCAAAACCTCCAACTCCGTCAGGCTTTCCGACCAATACGATAGGACTGGACAGGGAATATGACTCTCCTCTATCACAACTAGTTCCAGCAACTGTTTGATCTCCAGCTCCACTTCAGTTCTTTTTGCCTCTGGAAGGCGAAATGGGCATTCTGGGACTATTACCCTGGGTTCAGTCACTATGTCATGCACAACCAGTGAGGCCCGCCCTGGGTTTTCATTCACTACCTCAGGAATAGCCGAGATGGCTGCTTCCAGCTCTCTGTGTTGAAGGGTGGTCAAATCAGGACTAAAGTTAAGGTCAGATTTGCGAGCGAAGATTGAGCGGGGCTGCACGTGGGAAGGGATCGGGATCCCTATCCTTCCATGGTTTCATCAGGTTCACATGGTATATCTACTCGCTCGGTTGACGATTTGGTTGTTTAACCAAATAGTCTATGAGCCCCTTCCTCTCCTTAACCAAGGGTGTGCATCATCTGGTTTAAGCGCTCATTAAGCCAATTATTGCTATTACAAATCCATTTCATATGACCAAAACACTCTTACTGGAACAGCCCATGAGCAGATTTCTTGCCAGCCCTGTTCAGTCAAGTTAAGTCACCTTCAACAGTGTAGTGGTGTAAGTAAATCATGAAGTTCAATCAATATTCACTGTAGTCTGTGTATCTAGTAAATTTTAGACTCATTTAACCTGCTTATTCTTTCATATACAATGTACCCAGTATGTTATTACTACTATGTTATAATTTTTTAATTATGCAGTCTTGCTTTTTTGATTTAATTATTATGCTGTTTCAGCCTGTGAGAAAGTTCATCTTGGGCACTGTTGGGATAAACACTAAGGAAAGTACTTTGTTACCAGAGATTTTTAGAATCAAGTTTCTAGTTAAACACAGGTTGGTTTATTGTAACAGAACAGTCTCATTTTAAAGTTACCGCACATTGGCATTTGACACTGCAAAACTTGAGCACCAGCCATGATTGAACAATACAGTCTCTTACCCACTTTTGAACAGTGGCTCCCTGTAATCTTCAACCCTCCAAACGTCTGCATGCTGTGACAGCACTTGCACAAGACAACAGCCAGAACACTGTGTGTGTGAGCCTGTGAGTAAAAGATGGATCAGCAGATAAAAGGAGCCTAAGAAGACAAAATTAAGTTATACTCAAAAGCAAGTGAGACATCTAAAACTGGAAGGCAAACAAAATGGCAACAATCAGAGCAATTAGACAAAACTCATGGTCAAAAATGAAAAGCAAAGTAAACTAATTAGTAAGAGTCCTTAACTAAAAATATATTTTAAAGAAAATGATAGTGATTAGTTTGTTTATTCAGAAGCTTCAATGTCACACCTACCACGATGACATTTTAAATAGAGGATACATGATGACAAGACACATTGCATCACAACAGTAATATAATCGCAACTGGGATTGCCACCAGTAAACTACTATCATAAAAATGCAAATGATGAAAACATCCTCTAAAATGGCAGCATATGACAAACTCATAATAAAATAAAAAGGCTGTATATTCAAATAATAATCACCAAGATGAACACAAACTACAGAAAATAAATAAAAAACAAACATGAAAGAAAACTGATGTGTTCATCTCTCTTAGCTTTTATTGGGAGTTTCCTAGCAGAACCTGATTGTGGATTTTATGCTGAAAGATTCTGTAATACAAGTTATGCATAAAATAATTTTTTGTGTTGAGTTTGGTTTCTATCTTTGGTATTTTGTCACCATTCTTGTTTTGGGGCTGGATAGTATGCAGAATTACCTTTCCACAATGCATATTTCAGCATTGAATCTGGTCCATCCATTGAACTAACACATCCTGTTGGCCCCATTGGCAGTGCCAGTCAGTACTACGCATCGCTCCAAACCATATGACATTATCACTGAAGCATCTGGTTCTTACATAAGTGTTCAGGTACTCCTTTCCCCAATCCAACAGAATCCTCTCATTCCATGGACACTTTGCTTGACATTGCACTCCATGGGTCAAAAAAAAAAAAAAAAACTTCAGAAATGGACATGGTTGCACAAAGTTAGATGTTAATTTGCCCACCTCTAACATATTATCAACCAACACACATTCTCTGTGTCTTCGAAAAACTCGGGCTGCAACATCACCCTGATCTTCATCCAGCTCATGCCCCAGCTTAGCCAGCTCTATTAATTCCAGGACAACCAGGCTTAAATGCCATCTGGTGGTCCCAATTCCACAGTGCCACTGCACCATTTCTTCCATATAAGGTGAAGAAAGACACTTCAGTCTTGTCAAATCCTAGCATGGTCCTTAACCTCTGTATAAATGATTACTTTTATCATATCAAGCCGAATATAAAAGTCATCATCATCATTGGCTATAACAAAGGAATTCATAATTTTTTTCCATAATTCATTCAGATCATAATTTTTCCTTTAAGGGTAGACACTTACCTAACAATGCATGTGGTTCTGAATGAGTGAAATAATATGTTAAAAGGAAGCAGCTGTCATTGGGTCTACTCTATGAAAAAGCATTTCAGAACATCATTCTTCAAAAACTCCTAATTCAATTCAGAGCCTATCTTGGCACAAACAAGGAAGGAATCAACCTGCAGTACTAGAAGATTACATTGTGAAGAGCCTAGCATTCATGTGTCCATCTATAAATCTGTCCAACCCATATAATCCAGTTCATGGTTGTTTCCTTTTAGGGGCGATACCTCCCTAGTTGGAATAAGTTCTTTTGTAATTGCGGCGTTTTAAGTAACCAAAAACTATATAGATGTGATATTAAAAGGTGATATCCCTCTCATAGTGATACGGCGGTAAAAATCACATAAGAGAAAATAACAGCTTTCTTTAATGACGATTTACGTGACATAACAGACGAGGAAGCCATGACAACACTTTGTGTATAGTTTGTCATTTTCGTCACTGCACTGAAAGGATTTTCAGGACGGATGACGTTATCACCCATCCGTCCATCGGCTTCGAAGTATTTGGCTGCTGTCCAAGTCTTTATATACTGTCTTCTCCACGTGTAGGCCCTTACTTAGGTTCCAAACAAGGAGAGGATTTGAGTTCATGTCTAACATACAGAAATAGTACAATGCCCATTTTCGTAGTTGTACCTTCTCTCTTCAAATGCTTGCATAGCAGTTCTAAATGCTGAGAGCCCCTGTGTGCTAACTTTGGCCTGGCCTATACATGTGAGTGGATTTATAAAATAATTTTTATACAGAGCACAGTGACATTAAACTTATTTTCTTATTACAAACCACCCATTGTCACTGGATCTGTGACAAAAATAATACTTGAAAGCAAAAGGCACTTCACAGTGTAGACAGTTCCTCAAGAACATTTGTGGAAATGTGGGGTGTAGTGCTACTATAGCTCCTGTTTCATTCATCTAATATACCAGCATAAATGAATTTTAACAATGATAAGTTACAGTACAATGGGATGAGCAGTTACATTTAACATGGTGTTACTAAGCAGTGATCATTGTATCCCACAAGTGGAGTAGGTAGAGATCTCCTGTTATGTCTTACATAGTCAGTGTTGAAACTAAATATCACTGAGCCCATGCAGTGGGTACCATAGCCTCAGATTACATTATAAATTTATATAGCATCTTGATGGACTTCACTATTCATTGGCACTCATAACATTTCTTACTTCAGTATGTTGCTATACAGTATGTGCCCCACCCTTTGGTGTCTGATCCTTTTATACGAGTTACAATAGTTATAACATAAATCAGATGGCATTTTAGATCTATTGCCACTTCTTATATAATACGCTACCATGGCTGTTCGTTTGTCTGTCCAGGATTTTAAATCACCTGTAGCTCGCAAACCGTTTCACCTATTGACCTGAAATTTGGTACACATATACTACGTGACATCTACTATCTGCTTTCATGGTGATGATTTTTATTACTCTTTTTATTTTTATTTTATTTTATTGTAGAATCAACTCTCGGCAGCGCGCAGCAGGGTGGCCGTGCAGCACATGCGTACGTGCACCGTTCTCATTCCCAACCATCTTCACGGTCACTTCCCCTACCCCTTCATATCTTAAATCATTCTTTAGGCAGATTGAAGACTTAAGTGCCAGCTTATGTGAAAAATTAAGAGAAATGTACTAAGTAATTGCAAAACACAAACTAACTTAATCAGTTTTAACGCAAAAAGATGCCGATGGAAGAAGAGAAGCAGTGGGCCGCTAGGGTGGAGAAAAGAAGAGCTGCTCAGGAAACAGCAAGCGCATCAACCTCTGAGCAAACGAATGATAAACGTACAGAAAAAGAAAGAGGATGAAAACTAGGAATGCTCAAGTCAAGTGTATTAACTGCACATTATCGTGCAGTGAGCCGTTACTGGTGATTAATAATTGTTTTTAACTAGTATTATTGCATAATTGTACACTATTTGTATTCTCCCCAACTTCACTATCGGATGTTCTATTCCCTTTCAGTTTACACTTTTAACATCATTGGTGGTAAATTATGCATATCCTCATACCTTTTAGCCCCTCTTAATATTTTCAAGTATATTCCTAAACTTTCTATATACATGCCTTGTCCAATCCAGTGGTTTGTAGACAAAGTCTTTTGCTTGGTGGCTTTGCAGATCCCTCCAAACAAACGTGTGGCTGGTACAGGACTTAGTCTTTGCCATTACTGGAACAGAAACTAAACAGTCTTATTGCCATTAGAGAGCTCATGAGATGCACACATGGTGACTGTCCATTTAGCAGAGGAACACTTCACTTGTCCTGCACTGGATACAGCAGTCAATCAAGGGAACCCTTCGCATTCAACAGGTGTCATCTCACTTCAGTGACATTTCACAGCCTGTTTCTGTTAAAGTCCATAAAACTTTGTTTCTGCAGCAAAAGTCTGCACAACCATATTATGGCTTCAGATTTACTTAGCTGGACTTACAATGTTTCTTTGATTCCTCACTCCTTCCACTCTGGAAAAGCGAGTCGTTTCTTCACCAGCTATCATCAGGTATGTGCAGTAGACCAAGAATCATTAGTGCAGTACAGTCACTTTTAAGTCTTCGTTCGTATTACCCCACCTTCTCTTCATAGATAAAACTCCACCACTGATTTGGAGAGGCCTTAATAACCACTAAACTGAGTGGCCAAACTAAAATACTTGCTATGCTAATTAAAGAAGGGTAAAGGGTAGAGCAAATACATAACATAAAACAATGCCTTATCAATCATATATGTATACAGTAAAGTCCCGCTAATCCGAACTAATTGGGACCGAACCCTGTTCGGATTAGCGAAAATTCGCATTAGGCGGAGTTTTGTCATATAATGCCATATATTGACTTTATGAGGCGTATTAAGCGTCTGATGTGTCAAGAATTATAGGTAAGAAATTACGTATTCTAGTACACTGCAATTTAAACTGCACTATAGTGTGACTGTGATCGGAGGTAAAATCGATATGACGGGCGGTACGTGAGTAGTAGCGGAAGGGCAGTGACCTAGACCCCCCGCCTAGACCTACGCATTCCTCTTGATTTCCGTTCCCAAACTATGAGTCACTGAGTCAGTGTGCCACCTGCTACTGCTGAGTGATGTGTTTTGTGCAATGTTATTGTTCGTGTGCGCGCACTTGCCCTGTGTTTTGTGAGTCCTTGTGAGTGGTGTGTAGTGTGGTTTCTTTACATTCTGTGCTTGTCCCTGCTGTTAATCATCATGGCAAGCAAACGTAAACATAAGTTGTGTACATTAAAAGAAAAACTGGAAGTGTTGAAAAGACTTCACAAAGGTGAAAGTGCCACTCAGTTATCGAAGGAATTTGGTGTCGGGAAAGCAACAATTTCCGATTGGAAAAAGAACAGAGGTAAAATTGAGCAGTTTTGCACTACCACAAGTGAAAAAACGATTGAAAAACGTAGCAAGACGACAGTGTCTTCTTACGAAAAATTGGACGAAGCACTTTTCTTATGGTTTACACAAGAAAGACAGAAAGGAATCCCTATCACTGGCCCTCTAATTCAAGAAAAGGCGCTTCAATTGAACAAGCTCATGGACGGTGACGTATCATTTACGGCTAGTTGTGGTTTCTTAGACCGATGGAAGAAAAGACACGGAATCAGGCAGCTTACAATAACTGGGGAGAAATTGTCAGCGGACAATGAAGCAGCTGTTGAATACCTTGAGGAGTTCAAATGCATCATTTCTTCCTACTCGCCCCAGCAAGTGTACAACGCAGATGAGACAGGACTTAACTTTAAAGCATTGCCTACCAAAAGTCTTGCATCACAAGAGGAACGATCTGCACCAGGGTTTAAAATGGATAAACAGCGCCTAACTGTGTTGGCCTGCAGCAATGCTTCTGCCACAAATAAGCTTCCACTGATGGTTATCGGCAAAACCACGCTGTTTTAAGAACATGAACATGAACTCTCTCCCTGTTTTTTACAGAAATCAAAAGAAAGCTTGGATGGATCGTGCCTTGTTCAAAGAATGGTTTGACAAGCAATTTGTGCCAAAAGTAAAGGCGTTTAACAAAGAAAATGGATTGCCTCCTCGTGCTTTGTTACTTATAGACAATGCTCCGTCACATCCAGAAGAAATGCAACTTGTTTGCGATGATATCAAGGCTATTTTTCTCCCACCAAATGTCACATCAATTTTGCAGCCAATGGACCAAGGGGTTTTGCAGGCTTTGAAACAGAATTATAGAAAAATGCTTCTTCGTAGCCTACTTGAAGATAATGAAGAGCTAACAATTTTGGATAAACTCATGAAAATGAACATCAAAGATGTTATTTACTGGGTTGCTGAAGCTTGGGGAAACGCATGCAAGGAATCCTTACAGAAGTCTTGGAAAAATCTCTGGCCTGAGCTAGAGTTTGTCCAAACAGTTTTCCCCCTGACAAAAGAAAATTGCGAACTTCTTCAATTGGTGAAAAGAATGCCAGGTTGTGAAAATGCAGAAGAAGAGTGCGTGGAAGAGTGGACGGCCGTTGACGACTGTGGCCATAAAGAATACACAGATGAGGACATTGTGGCAGCTGTGCAGGGAACATCAGCTGATCTCGACGCAGACGACAGTGAGGAGGAAGGGGACGCGCCGACTGATGTTGTTCCACACACTGCCGCAGCCAGTGCCCTTGATCTCGCTTTGCGCTACGTTGAGCAACACGCCGATGCAACCCCAACAGATGTTATGTTTATGCGGCGTTGGCGAAACATTGCTTCTTCAAGCCGTTTTAGTTCGTTGCGTCAGAAGGAGATCACTGACTTTATCTCTTAGATAATGGTTTGCTTTTTACGTTTTGTGTAAATGCTGTACAGAACATGGATTCTACATATGTGAGTAAATTCGAACTTGTTTCAATTTTAAGTAAGGCTGTATTTTGGATTTTTAGTTAGACAGCGAAATTGAAAAATTACAAGTTTCTTAAATGTACATTAAACGTACGACATAACTTGAAAAAACTTGTTTTCTTTACTTTTTTTTCCCTAGTCCTGTTCGGATTAGGTGGATTTTCGGATTAGCGGGGTTCGGATTAGCGGGACTCTACTGTAATACAATACAGAACTATTAAAGGATTTCCTAGAGTTTCAGTTCTCAGTCTCATATCACAAATAACAGTTAGAGATAAATTAATATGGCAAATTATTACATTTAAACCAGGCTAGTGAAAATGTTTCTTCAGTAGGATAATACACTAAATATTACATATTGCATCAGTTATACATCACATATGTCTTAAATTATAACAAGATGTTACATATTTGAACTTAAGTGTTTTAATTTTTGCCTAAAACAAAAATCTTATAACATCTATACTATATAACAAACTGTAGCTTATCTTATCAATAGACAAATCTCTTAAAAGTCTTTAAGATATCACAATAGCACAGTTTATATAGACTAATGGTAAACATTTGAATTATTCCCATAAATTTCCTAATGTATAACTGACTTAACAATCCATTCAGCTATGTGTGTTATCACTGAGCACTAACCTTAAATACATTGATGTAATAACAAATCTTCATAAAATTAATCACTAACAGATACAAATGCATACATGTATTTTAGTTCTAATACATTTCATTATTACTGAAGTGATAATAATAATCATTTGACATACATTAAAATATGTAAACCCTTTTCACTGTATTTGATATGAAGACTAGAGAAAGAAATTAGTCTAGTTTAATGTAGCAACATTTAACTTTTTGTATTTTTCAATTATTATCATTTAAACATTTTTATTATACAGGATGTTATACCCTTACACTTGCACAACTAATCAGCATGCAAGGAAATAATTCCAATAACTGCTGTTCATTAATATATGATTGAAATTCAAACATTCACCACCCTTTGGTCAGATTATTTCTAATTTCTCTGCCCAAACTTGCTGTTAAGCTATTTCTTGTAGCTTGTATAGAAAAATAGTTTGTGTTTTTCATCCACTGGTCACAGGGTTTGCTGAATCTGGAGAAAAAGAACATCTATAGTTTTGAAGTTATATAATTTTTTATGCTTATAATACTTTTATTGAAATGCAGATTAAATTCTTAACTCTCTAACTGACCACGCTACAGGCTGTCCTTCTGCCTTCAGTTAAAATTTCCTAAGATTCATCTAGGTCAATAAGTCATGGCTTTATTTAACACTGCATCTGTTTGTAGACTTCAAAGACATTCCAGGCTCACTGACTAGGCACAGGATGCATTTCCAATACCAATCATGATCACTTTTGATTTTACTTGCTAACATTTTTAGATATTCACATGTATTACTAATACAATTAAATTTGGATATGATCCCCTATTACTATCCTATTATGTTATTATATGATTATATGAGGCGTGCACCATATCCTTTTGGATCTGCTTCACATTATTGGATTAGTCAGCTGACAAACACAGAAACATAGACTTTTAACAGACACAGGCTTACAAATGACATATAAGAGCACCTGCCATCCCAGACTCTAAATCAGGGGTAGGCAACGTCGGTCCTGGAGTGCCACAGTATGTGCAGGTTTTTGTTCCAACCCAGTTCCTTAACGAGAACTCAATTATTGCTGATGAAGCACATATTGCTTAAGTGACATTTTAATGCTTCATTTTAGTGGTCTCGCTTGTTAAGGTTCTCCAACCTTAATTGCTTATTTCAATCTTAAACTGCTGCATTCAGTGTTTTAATTGCTCCTTATTAGCAATAAGATGTAAAAGACAAAGCAGCCAGCAGTTCTCCAGCTAGCTTTTTTCCAATTACATCTGTGTGTGTTCATCATGCATGGTTTGATTTAATAAAACACTTAATAGAAAAATGTGACAGACTGAAAATGATCTGTTTTAGGCTTCAAATCATTTGGATGATATCCTTGGAAAGGAAAAAAATCTACGATATAAAAGCCTTACATTGCACAGACTAACAAGCCATAAAATTAAATAAGGTCTGAGATTGGCAATGATTGGTTTCTAATTAAGCAATTGGGTTGAATGAAAACCTGTAGCCACTGCGGCTCACCAGGACCGACATTGCCTACCCCTGTTTTACATCTTATTGCTAATAAGGAGCAATTAAAACACTGAATGCAGCAGTTTAAGATTGAAATAAGCAATTAAGGTTGGAGAACCTTAGCAAGTGAGACCACTAAAATGAAGCATTAAAATGTCACTTAAGCAATATGTGCTTCATCAGCAATAATTGAGTTCTCGTTAAGGAACTGGGTTGGAACAAAAAGCTGCACATACTGTGGCACTCCAGGACCGACGTTGCCTACCCCTGCTCTAAATAACAATCTTTTAAGTAGTGTGTGTGTCTCTCGCGCATGTGTGTCTCTCTCGCGCGTGTCTGTCTGTCTGTCTCTCTCGCTCGCTCTCTCGCGCTCTCTCTCTCTCGCTCTCTGCGCGGGGAATGCACAGGGAGAGACTGAACATGTGCGGAAATCATCGGCGCGCACAAACCGAAAGGGAAACTTGCTTGTTTGTATACCGAGTGTGTGGTCATGAACAGATGCAAAAGTTTGCAGAACTTTTTGGTCGTAACCCGATTTGTACGTGTTCAGAGATGTTCGTGAACAGAGGTTCCACTGTATATGTAAGTGGATTTATAAAATACTTTTTGTACAGAGCACAGTGACATTAAACTTATTTCTTATTACAATGGTCCTGGGTGGCAGAAGCATATGCTGGTAGCACTAGGCCAAAAGCAGAAATTAACCCTTGAAGCAGCACAATCATACTCTGTAATTTGGAATTACAAGTTAAAATAACTCGATTGTCTTTGAGAATTTGGGAATAAAACAAGCAAAGGGAGAGCTAGCAGGCTCCACAGAGAAAACAACAGGAAGTGAAATTTAAACCCAGAATGCTGAATCCATGAGGTAACAGTGTGAACCAATACACCATTTTTAAATGTCAGATTTGTTAACAAAACAAGTGTGACATTTACAAAATTTACAATATTCAATTTTACCAAAAATAATTACAGATTTAATCAAGATTTTGTCTTTCAGTTTCATCATTATTCCTTTCCCTATTATGTCTATTTACTTCTGTTTTTACCAAATTAACTTGCAACTGAGAGACAACACGTTATTACTTTTTTTAAGAGTCAGGACCTAGAATATCACTATACCTGTAATTCAATTTTTTGCTGCATTTTTTATTGATTTACTCTACAATAATTACATAATTTGAACATCTGATTAAAACTTCTATGGATGTGTTTTATAAGGTGTAGATTAATTTTTTAAGCATATCACTCTTTCAGTCTAAACAAGTGTTATATCTATAGTAAGTCATTCCTGCCTTGTATATTGAAGGGCCATGGGCCATTGATTCTCACATAGGGCCAGAACTCACCATGAAACTCCAGCCTTTCTCCAAATACATTCACACACTTGAGCTTACTTACATTAGTTCAAAGTTCAGTCACTGACTTATACATCATGCACATCTTTTAAGATGTGGTATGAAACCAGAGTATCTGTGGAAAATCCATGTGAACACTAGCAGGGCTGGGAATGGAACTCAAGTCCGAAGAGCTTTCAAGCAGGTGTATCTCTCTGCTGTGTTGTGTTGTCTGACAACAGCCTTTACAAGTTTAGCTTCCAGTTTCATAAATGATAACTATTTAAAACTGTGTGTTAGTCATTTTCAGTGCTTTACTTAGATTGGCACTGTGAACCACTAGTTATGCAGGTTAGGTTAACATATGAGTGAATGTGAATGTGTCTGCCCTGTGACAGACCTGCATTCCCATCTAAGGGGAGATTCCTGATTTGTGTTCAATATTACCAGGATGGGCACAACTGGATTAAGCGGGATTTGAAATGGACAGCTAGAGGTACACTATTTTACCTTCAGTTTCAGCTCTTTAGATTAGCTGATGTCCTGTATGAGGATGTGATTTACAGTAAGATTAGAATTGTCTTACTCCTCCATTTTTATTGTGCTTAAGAGACTACATCTTAGTGCAGATTTGTTTTTTTAATTTAAAATTCCATTTTAACCAGAGATTAGTACAGCAGTAATTCACCACTGTGTGTCATGGTGGTCTGACTTGAAGATTTGAGCTAATGTTACAGGCAGGAAGAACATATACAAATAGAGGTGGTGGACAGAACATCTTTACAATGCCTGGCACAAGTGAATAGCAGGTGTTTTTTTTATAGCTTAACTAATTTTAAATAGTAGCACATGTAAGGTTTGTTTGGCAACATGTTTGGGGGTAATTTATTTGATTCATGTAAATGAAAATGTTTTAAAAGCAATAAAAATGACTAATGATTGCAGTGAATCTGAGACAAAGTTTTTGTCTATGGAATGTCTGAAAATGCTTGCAGAACACTTATAAGTCTTTCTGGAAAAAAAATGCGACATATTTTAAAACGTAATAAAATCATTAATTTATACTTTGTGACCTGATCTACTTTCCAGCATTGTGTGACATTATGGTGACTGTAAATATAAAAATCATTTTTAGCACAGAATATGTCCATCAAGGAGATTCTTGAGTCTATCCAAAACTGAAATCCTTGGCAGTGCCACTAGTCAGAATCCATCCTTATGAATCACACAGATTATTTTCCAAGAAAATCAAGTTGCTATTCAAAGCAAATACAGAAGATTGAATGTTACCATCTCTAACATCTGTGAAATTTACGATAAGTAGTCATAAAGCGAATAATAACATATAGTGCTTATAGAAAGTATTCACCCTTCCTTCGAAATCTTCATAAGTTATTATTATTCAACATTGAATCACAATGGATTTCATCTGGCTTTTTTGACACTCATCAACAGAAAAATACCCTTTAATGTCAAAGTTAAAACAGATCTCTACAAAGTGACAATACATTTTTCCCCATTCTTTGCAAAATTGCTCACTCTATGTCAGGTTGTATGGACATCAGGAGTAAACATCCTTTTTCAAGTCTAGCCACAAATTTTCAATTGGATTGAGACCTGGGCTCTGATTCTGCTACTCCAGGACAATAACATTGTCATTTTTAAACCATTCCTGTGTAGCTTTGGCTATATACTTGGGGTTGTTGTCTTGGTAGAAAATAAATCTTCTCTCAAGGTTCAGGCTTCTTGCAAACTACATCTGGTATTTCTCCAGATTTCCCTGTATTTTGCTACATTTATTTTATCCTATACTTGGCCTATTCAAATGGCAGCCCATGGGCTGCATGCAGCCCAGAAACAACCTCCAAGTGGCCCACTGGCCCAGCCCATAGTCCCATCAGAAACGCAGAGAAAAAAAGCAAGAAAAACACATTCAGCAAGCCTTCAGAAATTCCTACATAAATTCCTACAGTAGTACAGACTAAGAATGTAACATTCTGCATAGCCTAGCAACATTGAATCCACAATGCAGTACATTGTTGTGTGTCTAGAAGTGGTGGTAGTATGTCAACGATACAGTGTTCTGTCTAAACCAGAGACTGAAGTTATGGATCAATATATACATGAAAATCTTAAAACTTTCCAAAATATTTATTAGCTGTTTTTTTATTTTATATTTATAATAGCAAATTAGATTGTGTAACAGTGAAAAATAACTACCCTGTTCCTCTCATCTCCACATTATTAAATCAACTCACTGGCTGTACCATTGGATTTACGTAATGCATATACTTATTAGAGAATAAGAGGATAAGTGAAAGACCACATTTATGACTGCTATGAATGCAAGGTAATGCCCTATGGACTGGCTAACAGATCTATGGCTTTTCAATTATTTGCAGATTATATTTTTGTGATATACTAGGAGTGTATGTTCTATTCCACAGTTTGTTAACCTATGGGTTGTGGATTGCTGTTGTTGGGTCTCGCAGGGTCTCATAGGGTTGTGACTCACCAATGCCCTTAATGGGAACGGCGTACAGTTTGTGAAGCATCTCGCAATGGGTTGTTTAAGCAATTAATATCGCCAATCTATGACTGTCTACAAGGGGGAATCACCCCACCCCATGCTATGAATGTTGGCAGCGAAGTCATGAACACTAAGAAGGGCAAAATTTTGTTGTGTAAAAAAAGTTCAAGAAACCCTCTTCTATACTTTGGCAATATTCTCAATTTATTCAAAAATCTTGAATTTTATATTGTACATGTTAAAAAAGTTATCAGATGTTTGCAGAGCTAGCATTCATTTGTGAAACATCAGATATGTGAGTTTCACTGAGATAAGCATTATTTTTAGGATATGAAATTACAGTATAACAAAGCATTTGGCAATTGATCGATCAAAGGTTCAAGCTATTCTAGACTGGAATTCCCTTGACAACATTAAGCAAGTGCATTGTTTCTTTGGTTTTGGCAGAACAGAACTTGGATGCTGGTAATAAAGAATCAGCAATTAAATTAGCCTTTGAAGAATGGCGACATTGGCTAGAGCAACCTAAATATCCTTTTGTGATGTTCACAGATCAGAAGAATTTTACATACTTAAAAAATGCAAAAAGACAAAATGTGCATCAGGCTACATGGGTTCTGTTTACAGTAATCCCTCCTCAATCACGGGGGTTGCGTTCCAGAACCCCTTGTGAAAGGTGAAAATCCGCAAAGTAAAAACCATATGGTCATATGCTTATTTTTATATATTTTAAGCCCTTATAAACTCTCCCACACTATTATAAACATTTCCCGCACAATTATACAGCATAAACCCTTTGTATTCTCTTAGATATTAGGTAAGATTCGTTGAAATTATGTACGTATGTAAACACACTGTTTATATACAGTAAAACCTAAAAATTATTTTAAAGATATCGAGCGTCTCCGATATCACATATGTTACAGTCATTACGACAGACAGGCCACCAGCAATAAATATGTACAATGCAAGAAAAATTGTATACAGTAAAATGTGTGTACAGTGACACTAAACTATGTACATGTAATAAGTACTGTACGATAGAAAATTAATTATGGTTACTCACCAACAATGACACAACGACTTGTACGATAACGATGAGTTTAATTTTACTGCACAACAAAGGAGAGTGTTACAGCTCTTCTAAAGGAGCCTCTTCAGGTGATTGTGTAGCATCGCCGTTGTTCTTCTTCCGGCAGTCTTCAATCCAAATCCCTAAAGCAGATTCCATCCGGACTACCTCCTTATTACATCCACTTACAATTCATTTCGTGTCCTGATTAAAGGACACTGCGGCCGTAGATCTTATATGTTTTTCCTCCTTTTTAAATAAAAAGAATCGTGGACTCATTGATGCCGTAATGGCGTCCTACAGTGGTGTAGCTGTTCCCTGCCTTCAACATATCCAAAACTTTTACCTTTTTGGCAATCGTTAGCATCTTCCGTTTGCGCTTGGGCACGGCCCCTGAAGCAGTAGCAGGAGCAGATCGTTTTGGAGCCATAACGAAGGGCTTGACTATGCACAAAGATAAACACAAAAGAGCACAAAAGTTAACTCTTTACACAGCAAAACACGTTGATGCTGAATGAGCGAGACGAGACTTCCTGGTTAACATATCGGAATTGAATTCGGAGCTCCGTCACTGAGCCAATCAGCACACAGGAACTTAACTGCGTTCTCTGATTGGATAGCTTCTCAGCCATCCCCCAATAGCGTCCCTTGTATGAAATCAACTGGGCAAACCAACTGAGGAAGCATGTACCAGAAGTAAAAAGACCCATTGTCCGCAGAAACCTGAGAAGCAACGAAAAATCTGCGTTATATATTTAGATATGCTTACATATAAAATCAGCGATAGAGTGAAGCCGCGAAAGTCGAAGCGTGATACAGCAAGTGATTACTGTACTAGCTTCTACAAATGGTAAGGCTGGTGCCCTTTCTTGACTTTATAGCTCTGATTAAATTTGCTTGGACCCTGAACCAATTATCCCTGCTGACAAATTCTTAGGAGCAACAGTCACTACATTCTCAGATGAATTACTAAAATTACTAAATTACTAAAATAATTCTCAACTCAGAGAAAGTTCCAAATGGGAAATATAATGTTGCACCAGAGTTGAGAAGGGAAGTGTTAGAGGTTGCACATAGTTCTGTATTTTTGGTCATTCTCAAACCTAGGAAATAGTTTTTTTTTTTTTTTTTTTTTGTGGGGAGAGGAGGATACATACAACAAAATTTAGAATTATGTGGCTGCCTGTGGAATTTGTAGTTGAGGAAAACTCTCTCAGGGATTTCCTCTTAGATTATACCTATCTACGTATAACTATCCCTAATCACCCTAGGGCAGAAGTTTCAATGGACCTTATCACTGACCTGACGTCTTCAAAAAGGTACACAATTATTCTAGTAATAGTGGATCATTTACAAAATATGCATGCTTTGTTCCCTTGAAGAGGTTGCCCTCTGCCCGAGAAATGGCCTCTATTTTTAAGGAGAAGATTGTTTACAACAACAACAACAATTATTTATATAGCATGTTTTCATACAAATGATGTAGCTCAAAGTGCTTTACAAGATGAAGAAAGAAAAAAGAAAAATATAAAAATAAGATTAGGCAAAAATAAGTAACAAAGAATAAAGTAAGGTCCGATGGCCAGGATGACAGAAAAAACAAAAAAATCTCCAGAGAGCTAGAGAAAAAAACAGAATCTGCAGGGGTTCAGAGCCTCAAGACCGCCCAGCCCCCTCTGGTCATTCTACCTAACATTAATGATCTAAATCAGTCCTCATGGATTACAGGCTTTAGATGATGATGGCCATGTGGACATTTAGCCTTCAATCCAATAATGTGGTGACTGCAAGGTGCCTTGATCAGGTGGTGGTGGCGCAGATCGCCATCACAGAAAACTAGAAAAAGAACATCAGAGAAACTAGGGGTTAGTATGGATTGTGGAGCCATGATAAAAATGATAATTAAATGCATATACAGAATATCAGGGTTACACTAAAATGAAGCTATAAGAAAGCCATATTAAAATAATGTTTTTTAGCAGTTTTTTAAAATGCTCCACCTTATTAGACTGGCGAATTTCTATCAGTAAGCTATTCCAGATGTTAGGTGCATAACAGCAGAAGGCTGCCTCACCACTTCTTTTAAGTTTAGCTACTGGAATTATAAGCAGACACTCATTTGAAGATCTAAAGGTACGATTTGGAGTGTAAGGTACGAGGCTTTCTGAAATATAAGATGGAGCGAGATTATTTAAGGCTTTGTAAACCATAAGCAGTATTTTAAAGTGAATTCTAAATGGCACAGGTAACCAGTATATTGACATGAAAACTGGAGAGATTTGCTCGGATTTTCTTTTCCTAGTTAAGATTCTGGCAGCTGCATTTTGCACTAGTTGCAATCGATGGATGTCTTTTTTGGGTAGTCCTGAAAGAAGTGCGTTACAGTAATCTAGTCGACTAAAAACAAAAGTGTGAACTAATTTTTCAGCATCTTACAAAGTTATAAGGGATCTAATTTTTGCTATATTTCTTAAGTGAAAAAATGCTGTCCTGGGGTTTCATGCATAAATGGAGTGTACTGCCATTTCCACACTCACATTGTGATGTATAAAAACTAATCTTGGCGTAAAGCCACGCACATTCTCATGGCAGTTCAATCCATTGCGCACGCAAGTTTTCAGCTCGGTTTTGCAAACTGCCGGCACTCAGCGTCAAAGCAGTGCTACTGTTCCTGTATGGTTTCCCTTTGTTTTTTAGATTGTCATCCCTGACGCGGCTTAATCAAATACACTGAAATTAACCGCGTATCATTTATTAGTTTAAGGCATCTGATTGTAATCAATGTGTAACAATATAATGGTCCACGAAATGGTCAAACTATTCCAAATACCATAGCTGCTTTAGCGTTGTTATTCTCAGTGCACCATTCAAAGTATTTTAACTCAATGTATCTGAGTGTGGAATCACAGTTCTACAGAAGCTGATCAGAAAGAAGATTATTGGGATACAGCATCTACCACACTGCCTCAGCCATACGCACAGGCTATTTGAACTTCCGCCATACAGCATACTCTTCAGAGCCTTTCCTGTAGGGAGCCTGCAGTTCAGAAACAGTTTCATCCCAAGAGCTCTAAACGCACACACTATCTGCACTATATGTACATGTATACCGTACTTATCCTTTCATATTGTATATTTTTCATTGTTTTTTATCGTATTATCCATCCATCCATTTTCCAACCCGCTGAATCCGAACACAGGGTCACGGGGGTCTGCTGGAGCCAATCCCAGCCAACACAGGGCACAAGGCAGGAAACAATCCTGGGCAGGGTGCCAACCCACCGCAGGACACACACAAACACACCCACACACCAAGCACACACTAGGGCCAATTTAGAATCGCCAATCCACCTAACCTGCATGTCTTTGGACTGTGGGAGGAAACCGGAGCGCCCGGAGGAAACCCACGCAGACACGGGGAGAACATGCAAACTCCACGCAGGGAGGACCCGGGAATCGAACCCAGGTCCCCAGATCTCCCAACTGCGAGGCAGCAGCGCTACCCACTGCGCCACCGTGCCGCCCATTATCGTATTATTATTATTATTATTATTTCATCATTTTATAGGAAAATAAGTTTATGGAGTATTTGCCTATTGAATCACAATAACAATAAAGGAATTCAATTCAATAGAAGAGAGCACGTATTTACATGTGATTACGACTGGCTCCTAAGTTGATTTATATTTCCAAGCGCTATCTGCTAGGTATGTTTATTACAGGGCAGCACGGTGGCGCAGTGGTAGCGCTGCTGCCTCGCAGTTAGGAGACCCGGGTTCGCTTCCCGGGTCCTCCCTGCGTGGAGTTTGCATGTTCTCCCCGTGTCTGCGTGGGTTTCCTCCGGGCGCTCCAGTTTCCTCCCACAGTCCAAAGATATGCAGGTTAGGTGGATTGGCGATTCTAAATTGGCCCTAGTGTGTGTTTGGTGTGTGGGTGTGTTTGTGTATGTCCTGCGGTGGGTTGGCACCCTGCCTGGGATTGGTTCCTGCCTTGTGCCCTGTGTTGGCTGGGATTGGCTCCAGCAGACCCCCATGACCCTGTGTTCGGATTCAGCGGGTTGGAAAATGGATGGATGGATGGATGGATGTTTATTACATTATACAGATAAATTTTTAACTTCATTTAAATAATGTATATTGTTAATAATTAAATATGTGAGAACGTGGTGGTGCAGCGGTAGCGAAGATCTGGCACTTCATTTAGGGATTGTTCCTGCCTCGTGCTGTATGCTTGCAGAGACTGGCGTGACCCTGGATTGATAGATGGATGGAATAATTAAACATGTACGATGAACATGTTTCTTTTTTTTTTTAAATTTTTTATTAATTTTATTGAAATCACACAACATTCCATACAAATACATCAATTTTACAAGAATAGGATTGAAAACAAATTATCCCCCACCCCTGAGAAAGAGAGCATGGCCAGCAGAATAAAACTTAAACCTAGTAAAAATAAGCAAATAGATAGAGTAATAAGTGAATATACTGTAGATAAAAAATAGGGAGTGAATCTGCCTCCTCAGTGCTTTAAAAGCTTATTCTGAAATGTTATTGATTAGATCCTGCCAGGTTTGGAAGAATTACTGCACAGATCCTCTAAGTGAGAATTTGATTTTTTCCAATTTCAAATAATATATAACATCAGTTACCCACTGACTTAAAAAGGGAGAGTTAGGATTCTTCCAGTTGAGCAAGATAAGTCTACGTGCCAATAGTGTAGTACAGGCAATTACAGGTTTGATTGTCCTTCTCCACTTTAAGCCCATCTGGAAGTACGCCAAACACAGCTGTTAGTGCATTAGGAGGTATTGGTACACCAAGGCTGCCTAAAGGCATTTAAAAATCTTGGTCCAAAATGATGTTAGTTTGGTGCAGGCCCAAAACATGTGACCCAGTGAGGCTGGAACCTGATTGCAGCGTTCGCAGGTTGGATCTTGCCCTGTAAACATTTTGGACAATTTTAAGCGAGACAGATGTGCTCGATATATAATTTTTAGTTGAATAATTGCATGCTTTGCACATATGGAGCTCGAGTGAATTCTCTGCATTGCTACCTTCCACTCCTTTTCTGATATGTTGAGGGAGAGATCTTGGGTCTTTGAAAGGGAGGGACTGTAAAATGGTTTTATATATTGCAGAGGTGCTGTCTAAGTCCTTGAAACTGAGCAATATATTTTCCAGCATAGAGGGAGGTGGGAGATGAGGAAAATTGGGCAGGTTCTGTTTAACAAAGTTTCTAATTTGAAGATAGTGAAAGAAATGTGTTGCTGGAAATAATTGTTCATAGGATGCAAAGACGTTGTCTAAGTACAGATCTCTAAGTGATTTAATCCCAAATGTTTTCCAGACAATAAAAACTGCATATGTTTGCGATGGTTGAAGAAGGTGGTTTTTGTGCAGTGGTGCCACCAATAAAAGATTCTCTATCTTAAAATGTTTCCTACATTGGTTCCATATTCTGAGTGAGTGAAGCACTATTGGGTTATTAGTATATTGGCGATAATTTCCATTTATTGGGGCGCAAAGCAAGGAATATAAAGATGAACTGCAGGATTCCATTTCTATTACAGACCAAGCCTGCATATGTTCATCTATTTGTGTCAATGTACAGGTTTTAATATGTTGTATGTTTGCTGCCCAATAGTAAAACTGAAAGTTAGGTAGAGCCATGCCACCTTCTGCCTTTGGCCTTTGTAGGGTCGCTCTTTGGATACATGGATGTTTTGAATTCCAAATAAATGTGGTTATGGTTAAATCTGATTTCTTAAAGAACAATTTATTGATGTATATTGGAATATTTTGAAATAAAAAGAAATGCTTAGGGAGGATATTCATCTTAACAACGTTAATTCTTCCAGCTAAAATGAGATGAAGGGATGACCATCTATGCAAGTCTTGCTTGATTTTTTCTATACAGACAGCAACATTTTGTTAATAAAGAGCTTTATGTTTACTTGTGATGTTTACCCCTAGATATTTGAACTGATCTGCGATGATAAAAGGGAAGGTGTCCAATCAAATATTGTGTGCTTGAGAATTCACTGGAAAGAGCACACTTTTAGTCAAATTAATTCTGAGACCAGAAATCTTTTGGAATTCTGTTAGTGTTGTTAGGACTGTAGGCACAGTATTTTGTCGGTCTGATATATACAGTACCATATCATTTGCAAATAAAGAAATTTTCTGTTCAAGTCCTTCTCTCATAATCCCCTTTATCTCATAAGCATTTCGACAGTGAACTGCCAGTGGCTCAATGGCGATTGCTAAAAGTAGTGGTGACAAGGGGCATCCTTGTCTGGTACCACGTTCTAGTTTAAAGTAGTCTGAATTAATGTTGTTAATACAAACAGAAGCTTCTGGATTGGTATACAGTAGTTTAATCCATGCACAAATGTTCGGGCCAAACCCAAATTTCTCCAATGTAGTGAAAAGGTAGTTCCATTCAATCATATCAAATGCTTTTTCTGCATCCAAGGATAATAAAATCTCTGGGATATTTGACTTTGCAGGTGAGTATATTACATTAAACAGAAGAAGATTGGACGCTAAATGTCAGCCTTTAATAAATCCAGTTTGATCTTGTGCTATTACTGAAGGCAGCACTTTCTCCATCCTTCGAGCTAGGACTTTGGAGAGTATTTTAACATCATTATTCAGAAGTGTAATTGGTCTGTATGATGCACATTGTAATACATCCTTATTTTGTTTAGTAAAAATGGTGATGGATGTTTGACGAAAAGTTTGAGGTAGAATTTTATTGTCTCTAGCTTCTGTTAATGTTGCTAATAGGAGGGAAGCTAGCTGAGTGGAGAACATCTTATAAAATTCGGCAGGGTAGCCATCGGGGCCTGTTGCTTTTCCACTCTGAAGTGACTTTATAGCATCTAGTAATTCTGGTAGAACTAGAGATTTATCCAATTCCTCTGCACTAAGAGTATATATTTGTGGTATCTGTAATGCATCCAGAAATGCATTAGATTGTGTCTTGTCTTCTTTAAACTCAGTAGAATATAAGGATTTATAATAGTCTCTAAATGTATGCATTATATTTTTATGGTCAATGATTATGTCTCTGTTTGTGTCGGTAATTGCTGGGATTGCATTGCGAACTTCTTGCTTGTGGATTTGTTGAGCTAAAAGCTTATTAGCTTTCTCTCCATGTTCATAGTAATAATAAATATTAAATATTACTTAATAATAATTAAATTAATATAAATATTAATTTAAAAATGAGTTGTTCAGTTTCTTTAGTTGTTAAGAGGTTGAGCTCTGAATGCAGAGCCTGCCTTTTCCTATGAAGAGCCTCACTTGGACACCTGGCGTGTTCTTCATCTATTCTAGTAATTTTGTTGGTTAGCTTTGATACCTGCTTGCTTTCCAGTTTATTTCCGTGGGAAAGATATGAGATAATCTGTCCTCTTAAGAAGGCCTTCAGGGTTTCCCAGAGTGTCCCTGCAGAGACCTCTGAGGATATATTTGTCTCTAGAAAAAAACTGACTTGTTTTGATATAAATTCTGTAAAGTTCTCGTCTGCTAATAAAAGTGGGTTAAGACTCCATCTGCGAGATGAGTATATGAAGCATAATGATTTTATGTCCAGGATCAGAGGGGCATGGTTATCTACAAAAAAAAAATCAATTCTTGAGTAGCAATGATGCACTGGTGAGTAGAAGGAATATGTTCTTGAATTTGGGTTTAGAAATTTACAGGAGTCTGATAACTTGTGGTCAGTTACATAGTGTGTAATTGTCTTTGCAGTGTTAGACGTCATCGCCTGTGGCAGGAGATCTATCTAGGTCTGGATTTAAAACACAATTAAAATCCCCAGACATTATAATTTTATGAGTGTTCCATTTGGGAATGGATGCAAATACATTTTGGATGAATTCCCTATCATCCACATTGGGTGCATAAACATTTATCAAAGTCACTTTACAATTAAATAAATTACCCATAACAATGATGTATCTCCAACATCTGATACTACAAATGAGACTGTTCTATGTATGAGAATTCCCACACCTCTAGTTTTTTTTGTAAAGCTGGAATGGAACATTTGACCTGTCCAGTCTTTTTGCAGCCGGAACTGATCCTTGCTTAATAAGTGGGTCTCCTGTAAAAATACTATTTTAGCATTTAGACCTCTTAGGTGAGAGAATACTTTCTTTTTAATTCGTGATTCAGGCCTTTAACATTCCAGCTCACAAAATTAACTGTCCCATCTTGGAGACATTGATTCTGAATTTTTGATGTCATTTTGTAGTCTTAACCAAACGTGAGACTGCTTTGACCTTAATTTCAAATTTTCCCAGGGGTTATTGCCATGCAGTCTGTTGTTACGTTGGTAATTATAATTATAAGAATTAAAAGAATAGATTAGAGATATCTTGCTCTCTTTCTCTCCCACCCTAGTCCCCCACCCCGCTTTGCCTCCCCACGTGAGGCTGAACCACACTTCACAAAGTCCCAGTCCTCTGACATACCTAGAGACAGAGCACGTCCAAAACAAAACAAGCCCCCAGCAGCGTTGTATATGAAATAAAATAGAGATATCTATTGCCAACACAGTCTAAATACTATAAGCATAAAATATAAAAAAAAGAAAAAAAGAAAATCTTCAGCATTCTTGAAATGTTAAGATAGTAAACCAAGGGAATGGTGTTAAACAGTCTCCTTTAGAATAGTAAAAAAAAAAGAAAGAAAAGGGTTACTAATTTAATTTCTTCCACACATACATACATAAACGTGTATAACTGTAATTAAAATAAACACAAATAGTGACCGAGAAGGGAAAAGGATGTATAATTACGGTACCAGTGTCATTGCAAGCGGATCAGACAGCCGGTCATATCTTCTTTATGATGCCATGACAGGGTCCAACTCACAGTCTTATTTCAGGGAAGTGTCGGGATCAGCTTTCTTAACTCTTAATCTGCTTCCTCTCTACTGGTAAATATGTAGTGTTTGCCTTGAATCCCCACTTTCAGTTTGTCAGGATACAAGAGGCTGTATCTGATATCGGCTTTTCGTAAGCGCTGTTTAATATTATAAAAGAATGTATGCTTAGTAGGTTAATTAGGTTATTTTCAAACATAATCTGTTGTTTCTTTCTGAGAACTGTCATTACATTTACCCTAAGTTCTTGTCAATAAGCCGCGGCTTATCTAAGGAAAAAAGTTGTGAAAATGAAAAAATAGAATATCGGCTTATACATAAGTCCGGCTTATACATCCATCGCGGGGGTTGCGTTCCAGAGCCACCCGCGAAATAAGAATATCCGCGAAGTAGAAACCATATGTTTATATGGTTATTTTTATATTGTCATGCTTGGGTCACAGATTTGCGCAGAAACACAGGAGGTTGTAGAGAGACAGGAACGTTATTCAAACACTGCAAACAAACATTTGTCTCTTTCAAAAGTTTAAACTGTGCTCCATGACAAGACAGATGACAGTTCAGTCTCACAATTAAAAGAATGCAAACATATCTTCCTGTTCAAAGGAAGAAACAAATCAATATGTCTGTTTGGCTTTTAAGTATGCGAAGCACCGCGGCACAAAGCTGTTGAAGGCGGCAGCTCACACCCCCTCCGTCAGGAGCAGACAAAGAGAGAGAGAGGGAGAGTTTGTTTTTCAGTCAAAAATCAATACATGCCCTTCGAGCTTTTAAGTATGCGAAGCACTGTGCAGCATGTCTTTTCAGGAATCAGCTTTACAAAAGATAGCAACGTGAAGATAATCTTTCAGCATTTTTAGACGAGCGTCTGTATCGTCTAGGTGTGCAAACAGCCCCCCTGCTCAATCCCCATACGTCAGGATCACAGATAGTCAGCGCAAGATTGACAGAAAAGTAAGCAATCTAGCTTCTCAGCCATCTGCCAATAGCGTCCCTTGTATGAAATCAACTGGGCAAACCAACTGAGGAAGCATGTACCAGAAATTAAAAGACCCATTGTCCGCAGAAATCCGCGATATATATTTAAATATGCTTACATATAAAATCACAATTTAAATGACCGCTACGCGCTCGTGTTGACTCGGCGACGCCCAGAGCAGAAAGAACGCGCTCCGGCCGCTCCAACCGCGCCATGCGGGGAGTGAGAGAGACGCCAATATCTCACACTCTCTCCCCCCTTAAAGAAATTAAATGGGCGCGAGTGAGACCACTGACCTCCCTCCCTTCTATTAGTTATAGGTTATAGTATGTTCGGCTTATCCATGAGTCCGGCTTATCTATGATACGATTTTATTTTAAAAATTCGTATGATTTTTGGTCTCCGGCTAATACATGAGTCCGGCTTATAGACAAGAACTTAGGGTAACTTTGATTGTAACTTCTCGAAGCGCACAATAAAAGTCCTATGCTTAGAGTTGTTTGATCTCCGTATGCGATAAGCTGCAGCTATCTCAGTGTCTGATTTAAAGTCCTCTCCAATTATTTTGGAGAATAGTTGAGCTACGAATTTCACTGGGTTTGGATTTTCGCGATTCTCAGGTAGACCTTCAATTCTAATATTATTCCTGCATCCATCTTCCAGAGCAGCAAGTTTGTCTGAATTTTTTGCATTTGGAATTTGTGGCTGTTGCTTTTCCATCAGCGGTGGATGCTAGATTTTCAGCTGTTTCAGCTGTTTCAGTTCAAGTCGTGAATGTCTGCTTAACATCATCAGCAAATGTGCTCAGTTTAGACGCATTTTCTTGAATGTGCTCCTCAATTTTTTCCAGCATACAATTAAAGGCTGCCTCAAAGCGATTATATACGCGTTTCTCCGAGTCTTTATTATCCTGCCGCAGCTCTAGCAGTTCCTGCCACAGCTTCTCACTTATCCTCTCGTTTCTCTTGAGCATATTATTTACTTTTTTATATCATTATCTCTTGCTTGAGCTCAGCGATCATCACCTTCAGTTCAGACAGATCATTTCTGTTTTCATGCACCGATGTTCCCGGCTCGCGAGGAGTAGGTGAAAGCATGGACTGCAAGGCCTTTTCCAGTTTCAAGTGATCTTCTCCAATCTGCGAGCTTTCGTGACCTGCATCACTTGCACATTCGCTCCCATTTTCGCTCTCAACTGGAGACGATGCAGCGGACAGTGGTCCAGAAGAGTCTGGGTTTTTGCCTGTCTGTTCCAGGTCAGTCTCTGATAGGCCATACCTTGAACTTAAACTTGGACTAGCCTGTCTGGGCTTGGATGTAACTTTAAGTTATTTTCCGTTTCTTTCTGACCCCCTTTCTTGCCGGCCATGTTTATATATGCTTGCATATACTGTAATGGAACCCTTGGGTTGGATAAATACAGGATACCTCTGGAAAATTGGAAATAATAACACCGCTGCTAATGAAGCTCAGCTTCAGACGTCCATCTCCCACAACGGACGAGACCAAATGTGAACATATGTCAATGTTCCTTTAAGGTTTTAAAGAATCAGTGTTCTAAGCGTACAGATGGCTTGACATTTATTACAGAACTGATTGTGTGGTGATTGGTTACTTGGACAAAGAAATGGAAGGATAGGAATTGGGAGTTAGTACATTTGGAAAAGACAGTACTGCTACAATAAATTATTTCATCGAGGGTCGCACGCAGTGCAGCAAGCATCTTGCAAGAAGCAGGAACAATCTCTGGACAGGGTGCCAGGTCATCGCTATCACTGCGTGTAGTATCTCAGATCGAAAAGGCCAGTTTTTAAATAGATAATCACCGCACTCGAGGCTTAAAGAGGGGGCGTGGTAGTATGGCCGGAATGGTTCCTGGAAGCTGTGTGAGGCGGGCGGTTCCTTGCTTATGTGCACAGGTGAGGAATTGTCTGCATCCATAATTGAAACTGGGAGCTGCCAATCTCCACACCTGAGCTTTGTCCCCGTAATATACAGAAGCGCAAGGTGGGCAGGAAAAAAAAAGGACAGAGACAAAAAAAGTGAACGGATGTTAAGGGAGAGAAATGCTGGAAATGAAGGAGCCAGTGTGCTAGTGTGAGAGAAAGAGAGAGTGAGCAAGAGCAGACTTGCTGATGTTTGCAGGTAGCTGGGAGAGGTGAGCCCTAGCGGGGTGTTTGGCTGGCACCCGCTGACCGACGGTAGTGGTTGCTCCTGCTGAGCTCTTGTGTGAAGCAGGAGTTACCGGGAGAAGGTTGGCTCACCACATAAGGCCAAGAAGGCAGCAGGAGTCTGAGATTTGGAGTGGAACCACAGCGTGAGCTCCCTGGCTGTTTGTGGAAGCCAAGTCTTGGTCTAGCGGAGGGCTGAACGAAGCCAGGGATGGAGAGGCCACCAGAAGTAAGAGAAGGTCAGCTGCAGGTAGGGTGACTCACCTAGTGCAAAGCCTGGATGGGAGAAGCAGGGGAGTCACAAGTAGAAAGAAGGCACCGTGCTTTGTTTTTAAAAGGACTGCTTTCAGCCATTGTTTTAACCTCGTTTTAAAAGGATCTATTTATGTGATTTTTAATCTCTACATTTTTCACTTGTTTTTAATGGATTATTTATTTATTGAACTTTATGCACTGCATTCTTTATTTACACTGTTTTTGGTTTTGTTTTTAATAAAAGCACTTTGTTAGGATATAGAGGGTTGGACAATGACTGACTGTGCACATTTTGCACCATCCACTTGCTTCATTGTTGATGTTGTAATAAAGCACAGAGACACTCATAAAGTTTTGGGGTTTGAGCCCCGTATACTGCAACAAAATATGATCAATTGATTTTCAACTAAATTCAAAAGACATTGAAAGGAGGGAGGACATATATAGTGACATTTATGCACATTTATAGTGACGGACCGGAAATGAAAATGTGGAATGCTGGGAGAATCGTGGTGGATTGTGGGAGTATGACGTCATCCGGGGGTAGGCAGAGGGAAGGAAGGAACCCGGAAGCGTGCGTGACAGGACCCCCCCCCTTAGCCCAGACCCATCGGGTTGGGCGACCTGAACCGAGAGGTCGTGAACCCGAGAGAGTGCATCAGCATTGGTTTGCAGGTTGCCCCGCAACAACAGTAAACTTGAGCGGCTGCAGGTCCAAAAACCACCTGGTGATTTGAGGATTCGAATCCCGATGAAGGATCATCCACTGGAGGGCGGCATGATCCATCACCAGGGTGAACTCTCGGCCCAACAGGTAGTACCGCAGGTGAGTCACTGCCCATTTAATGACCAAAGCTTCCCGCTCTACCACTGCATACCTCGTCTCCCGGTCCAACAGTTTCCGGCTCAGGTATATCACGGGATGTTCGACACCGTCGATGCTCTGGCTCAGCACGGCACCAAGACTTTTTTCCGAAGCATCAGCCTGGAGAATAAAAGGAAGTGAGAAGTTAGGAGTTCTTAATATAGGTGCCATTGTAAGGGCCATTTTCAAGTCACTGAATGCTCGTTCCGTTTCATCGTTCCACAACACATGTAAAGGGGCCCTTTTCTTTGTCAGGTCCGTCAAGGGTGCTGCTCTCTCGGAAAACCGAGGTACAAACCGGCGGTAGTAACCCACTAATCCTAAGAAGGCTTGCACCTGTTTCTTGACCATTGGATGGGGCCATTCCAAGATGTCTTTAATTTTGGTACACTGTGGCTTCACCAGCCCTCCTCCCACTAGGTAGCCCAAATATCGGGTTTTGTTCATCCCAAAGTAACAGTTGCGAGGATTGATGCGGAGCCCGGCTTTCGCTAGCGTCTGGAGGACAGTGTATACCTGCACTACATGTTCCTCCCAGGTGCCGGAATAGATGACCACGTCATCCAGGTATGCGGCACAGTAGGACTGGTGGGGCCTTAGCACTCTGTCTACCATATGTTGGAAGGTCGCAGGTGCCCCGTTCAGCCCGAATGGGAATACCTTGTATTGCCAGTGACCGCTAGGGGTACTGAAAGCAGTTTTTTCTTTCGCGGATGCCGTTAAGGGAATTTGCCAATACCCCTTCGTCATGTCAAGTGTAGTCAGATAACGGGCCGTCCCTAGTCTCTCAAGGAGCTCATCCACTCGGGGCATGGGGTAGGCGTCAAATTTAGAGACCTGATTAAGACGTCTGAAGTCATTGCAAAATCTCCACGACCTATCTGGTTTGGATACGAGGACAATAGGACTGGACCAGGGGCTATGGCTCTCCTCAATGATGTCCATGTCTAGCATTCGTTGAACCTCTAGCTCCACTTCAGCACGTTTTGCCATTTTGCTGAATCAACGAGGTCCGGCCAGGTGCTTCGCTGACCACCTCCGGGGCGGACAGGATTGCTCTTTCAAGCTCCTGTCGTTGGAGGAGAAACAAATTGGAGCCAAAGTTAAGTGATGTCTTTTCTGAGAAAAGGGAGAGAGCTAGGCTGGGAGGAGGTTCGTCTTCCCTGTCCTTCCACGGCTTCAGTAGATTGATATGGTAGACTCTCTCACTCAGTTGACGATTTGGTTGACTCACCAAATAATCGACGAGTCCTTTCCTCTCTTTAACTTTGTAGGGCCCTGGCTAATGGGCCAACAATTTGGAGTGGGAGGTGGGCACAAGCACCATTACGCAATCCCCTGGCTGGAATTCACGTAGGAAGGTTTTCCGATTATAATTCCTGACCTGCGCTGCTTGAGCCCTGGACATGTCGTCTTTGAGCAAGGGTCTAATTTTAGCTAATCTATTTCATAACTGCGCGATATATTCTAAGAGGTTGGTGAAGGGGAGTGCCTCCCCTTCCCAGCCTTCTTTTAGTACATCCAATAGGCCCCGGGGTTGCCGTCCGTAGAGCAACTCAAAAGGGGAAAACCGGTGGAGGCTTGAGGCACCTCCCTGTAGGCAAAAAGCACTAGCGGTAAAAGCTGGTCCCAGTTCCTACCGTCCATGCTGACTACCTTGTGGAGCATCTGTTTAAGGGTTTGACTGAACCATTCTACAAGTCCATCTATCTGTGGATGATAGACGGATGCCTTAAGATGCTTAACCCGGAGTAATTTGGCAACCTCCTGAACGTATCCGATGTAAAGGGCATACCCTGATCCGTGAGGATTTCTTTGGGTATGCCCACTCGGGAAAATAGCCCTACTAGTTCCCATGCGACGTTTTTTGTGTTAGGAGCTCGCAGGGGAACCGCTTCGGGGTATTGAGTCAACCATTACTAAAATATACTTGTGACCACACACCGAAGGTTCTAGGGGACCAACAAGATCGACACTGATCCTCTCAAAGAGAATATCTACAAGGGGAATTGGGATCAGAGGAGCGCGGTCCCTTCGGGGTATCTGGCGCAGCTGACAGACTGGGCAAGACTGACAGAAGCGCCGGACCTCCTTATTGACCCCAGGCCAGTAAAACCAGAGCTTTACCCTCTCCAGTGTCTTTTCGGCCCCGAGATGGGCGCCTAGAAGGTGGGTGTGAGCTAGCTCGCAAACCTCCCGCCGGTAGGTCCGCGGCACTAACAACAACTTCTGCACCTCGCCTTCGTGCTCTGCGACTTGATAAAGCAACTCATATTCTAGTACAAAGTAGGGTCCGTGTGGTGTGGAAGCCATTGACGATATGTCATCAACGGACACGATAGCATTCCTGGCAAACTTCAAGGAATCATCGTTCCACTGTTCATGTTTAAATGACGCCAGCATAGACCAATACTGAATATCCAAGCCGGCGACTACATCAGAAATTAGGTCCGTGGGAGCACCCGCCTGCCCAGGAACCCCACCTGGGTGTACTTCCGGATCGAGGTCCGGCACCGAAGAGAGCTCCCCCGACCCCTCTACGTCATCAAAAGTTGCCGAGCAGCACGGCATGGAAGCAGCTGGGCGGGGCGCTTGACCCTCCATAATCAGACCCAGTCGAGGAATAGGAGTGGTGATAGTCCTACCGCATTTAGTTTCCGACCAGTCTCGTCCCAAGATGACTGGAAAGGGGGCTCCGGCATCACAGCGACCACCAGCTGTTTAAGAGTCCCTTCCCAGATTATGTAACACCTTGCGGACCTATACGCCCTGGTCTTCCCGTGTACACAATTAACGCCCAGACATTGAGCGATCCACTGTCGCGGTAAGACATAATGGCGAGCAACAATGGTGATGTTACTCCCGGAATCAAACATTGCAACCACCGAGTGCCCATTTAATAACACCATTCCCGTATGTGTGACCGCAAGGGGATTTGACAGTGCACAATACCTTTCTCCTTTGGCCCAGCTGCAGTCCATAGGCTCCTGGTTGAGAGGGCATGCTGGCAGCAGGTGCCCTGGCTCACCACACTTGAAACAGCGTGGCAGCGCGGGTTTCCGGTCTCTCAGTTTGGCCGGAGCCTCTGTGGCGCGGCGAGTGGGCTCAGGAGCGGCGACACATCCCTGCTGGGACCCACGTCCGAAGCCCTCAGACCCCAGTTTGGTTACCGCCAGTTGTCTCTCTAGAACCTCCAGAAAGCTTTTCATGTCTTTGAACAGGTGCCTCCTGACCTGCTGGGCAAGATAGTCTGGCATCGCGTAAATCAGACCCTCGCAAGCCACTTGCTCCACCACCTGGCGAGCCTGGTTTTTGTCTGGCCATAGCCAGCGCCGAGCTTGCCCCAGTATTCAAAAGCCTGGGCCCTAGCCGGGAGTGCGGGGTCACATCTCCAGTGTCGCCAGACCCGTGCCTGCTGGCCAGAGGTCACCCCGTACCGCTGGTATATCTCAGCTCTCAGAGCTCCTCGGGGAGGTCATGATAGGCCCGCTGTGTGGGCCCCTTTAGATATGGTGCCAAGATGGATGCCTACTCCGCCCGCGGCCACTGGTTTTTGGTTGCCGTCCTCTCAAATATGGAGAGGTACGACTCGATGTCATCGTCCTCCATGAGAGGTAGCATCGGAGGTGGAGGAGGCCTCGCGGTCTCCAGCCTTACCGCTTCTGCCGCTGCCAGCCATCCTCTTGGTGTCTGTGAGCTCTGTCTTGGTCGCTGCTTGGTCAATTTTTACGGCCTGGAGCTCCGCACCCAGGGTGTTGAGGACCTGTTCAGGTCCTGTCCTTCTGTCATTCTTTGGATCTGTCTGTATCCTGCCGGCTACGTCACTGTAGTAAAGCACAGAGACACTCATAAAGTTTTGCGGCCCCGTATACTGCCACAAAATATCAATTGAATTTCAACCAAATTCAAAAGACATTGAAGGGAGGGAGGACAGACAGTTTATAGTGACGGACCGGAAATTAAAATGTGGAATGCTGGGAGAATCGTGGTGGATTGTGGGAGTATGACGTCATCCTGGGGTAAGCAAAGGGAAGGAAAGAACCCGGAAGTGTGTGTCTTCTAGAGCCATCCAAGGCGATTTTTACGGCGGCGGCATCTCGGTCTTTCTAAAGAAGCAAAGATAGAAAGATTAGTACACTGCCGTTGTCCCCCTGCAGGTTTTGTCACGAAGCAAAAGCGCTCGTGCGTGACAATGTCTTCACTGTCCAGTTCATCCGGTTACATTACCGACGGTGTCAGGTTCAAGAACTCCCAAACTGGAGACGGAAGCCTGGAACAGAACCCGCATTGTCACACTGCGCCATCATGCCACATGTTTAATACATGCTTTAATTCCTATCATCAAGAAAATGATATCAAGTATACATCTTAGTATTTAAATTGTTCAGAGAGCTGTAAAATCATGAATGTAATGTACTGTGTGTCCTGTCAGCATAAAAGAAAGCCCATTTAAGAAGCACACAGTGATTCACACACATAAGAGTACATAGAAGAACACATAGAATACAAAGCATTTAATGTGCTACTTTAGTTGCGATGTTATTTGAGAAATTAGTAAATTAAACAAATTTAAGATGAAGTTTATGACGTTCTACTTTAATAAACTATGTGATTAAAGTGGAAATTTTGAGATTAAAGTTGACATTTTTTCCACTGTGTCCCTATTTTGTTTTTCTTTTCTCTGTACCCTAATATGCTCCCATATGACACTCAGACAGTGGACTACAACTTGCCTTTTCACAGTGACTTTGAAGTCTGACCACTTCTTTTTTATTTTGGTCACTGTGCGACTTTCTGAACTTGAACTTTTGAGTTTCTCCGCCACTCTCTGTCTCTCAATCAACTTCCTTTTGTTGTTTATACCACTGCTTAATCCAAAAAATAGTTTTTCCTTACCTCCGCCTGGAATTCGCTGAAATTCTTCTTTTTCCCTGTGTTTTTGCTATTGTCTTTTCACAAGACAACATAAGTTGAACATAAGGGGTTATTTATATTTATTTGGATATTCAAAGGGGCATAATTCTAGGAGGAGTCAGGGTGGGGCGTCAGGCACGTGCACGTGTGTTACATTTCACGCTGAATGGGATCTATGTAGTGGAAAAATGTGGAAGTTGACATACGCGCAGATTTATGCATGTGGATTTTTTGTGCGTACGCACATTTCTGCTTTTGTGTATACACCATGTTTTAGTGTGAATTCTACGCACAGAGTTATACATGAGGCTCCTAGTGATCTGATTAATATGTGATTTAAAATCAAATCAAATTAGAGTCAATAATTACCCCTAAATTCTTTACCTGTCTTGAGTTTATTTCTAATATTCTCATTATATCCATTTTTGCCAGTCACTAACATTTTTGTTTTCTCCTTATTTAGTTTGAGAAAATTACAACTCATCCACTCAGAAACACAAATAAGACATTGGGTCAGTGAACCAAGAGAGTCGTGGTCATCAGGTCCTTTGATAAATACAGTTGTGTGTTTTTGGCATAGCTGTAGTAGCTCACGTTATACCTTGAGATAATCTGACCTAATGGAAGCATGTAGATAGAAAACAGCAGTAGATCCAGGATAGATCCTTGTAGAACACATATAGAATATCATGTGTCTTTGAAGTATAATTACCACAACTAACAAAGAATTTGCCACCTGCTAAGTAAGACTCAAACCAATTTAAGACACTGCCAGAAAGGACCACCCACTGACTAAGGTGATTTATAAGAATATTGTGATTAATGGTATCAAATGCGGCACTCAGATCTAGGAGGATGAGAACAGATAAACGGCCTCTGTCTGCAAGTCATTTACTACTTTAACAAGTGCAGTTTCTGTACTGTGATTTGTTGCAAAACTCGAATGAAACTAGTCCAGAACAGAATGTTTATTTAAGTGATTATTTAGCTGCGTATTACCTGTCTTTTTAAGGATTATATACTTTATATCCTTTATATCAATTGTATTAGACGTGGTCCACAACTTCCATCTAGATTTTGAAAGTTATTTTGTGAATGATTTGATTTTTCTTAGAAGTGAGTATTGGGTTGGGGTTGGGGGGGTATTGTGTTAGTTTTATTTCACGGTTTTAATTATTTGGCAATGCAACTAATTATTTTAGCTGTCACTGATATGATATACACCAACTTAATTAGATTACCTGTCAATGAAAATCAGCAGATAACCTGCTGGGGTTAAAGTAATATAAAGGGGAGCGCTGGAAAAGAGGGAATGATCACTGATCAGAGAAGGAATGAGAGGATGGAAAGGGCAGTATCGGCCAGGTTGACAATCTAAGAAAGAGCTGGATCAAATGCTGCGTTGAAGTTCCTTCAGGTCGCTGCACTTTCCTCAGCTGAGCAGTGGAGAAGGCAAGGTGTGTGGGGGCCACTGGAGAATTTAGCAGGATGGAGGCATCCATTGGAAGCAAGAAATCATGGGAGCTGCTATAAAAATCAGCAGTAGCAGTTCAGATATGTGTGGTGGATTGGGGAGGCAGCAGGTTGCGTCAGGGAAGTAGTCAACAACTCAGTGCCATTATCAGTAATGCTGTACATCCTCTCTTTGACACACTAAAACTAAGTACTTTCAGAAGACAAATCATTTGGCAGAAATGTGTCAGGAAATGCTACTGGGGCTCATACCTACAACAATATGCTCACATAATGCCTCACTATGAACGTGACTGCCAAGTCAGATGTTTTTTTTTCTTTCTTTTTAATTTTAATTCGTTTTAGTCATTCTGGAGTCTGTTCAGACCATAGTGTTTGTGTTTGTCTGTCTGTCTATCTATCTATCTATATTATTTCATTTGCTTCTGTAAAAAGACAAATTTCCCCATGGGGTCTAAATAAAGTTCTGCCTATTCATAGAAGGACTAGATGCATTGGGAATTGTTGCAACTGTTAGCAGCGCAGTTCAGATTTGCATGGTGGATCTGAAATGCAAAAGACTGCAACACTGAAGTCTCCCATTGTCCTGATAAGGAAAGAAACAGAATATGGAAGAATACAAAGGTTTTACCTCTTAGCTTTGGAATTTAAATGTTTTTGTTGAATCTGTTTATAAATTTGCACCTCAAAGACACTGGCTTCTATTACTGCATGGATTTGAGTGGATTATTTATTGAAGTATTTATGGACTTATATATTTGATTGCACTTTTGCAACTTTTATTCTCCTGTTTTAAATAAACTTCCTTTCTTATTATAAAGGCTTGCCTGTCTGCTCACTTCACCTGGTCCATCCTTGATTCATGCCTATTGATGTCCTGGAAATTGAGGGTAATTTGTCATTTGACCTTGATTTAAGATTTTGTTTGGTTTTGTTGTCAGTGCATTTTGACTTTCTGGTTTTGAACTCTGCCAATTTTTCTTTTAAAATGTTTTATCTTCTAGCGGCTAGCCCTTTCTCACTTAAAAACCTGTCATCTCCATCTTATGCAGTAAAACCACAAGTTGGACCTTCCTGATACAAGTGTATTTATACTGTGAAACTCCTGGACTACAGGCGAATGATCTCCATTAAACTAATTCTGTGACTTCTGAAACCAAGTGACTCCACCAGTGATGATGAGGAGTGTCATATTAAAGAGGGTGAATAATTATGCAATCATTTGTTTTGCTTTTCTTATTTGTAGTTAAATTAGACCACATTGCAGAAATCTGTTTTCATTGTACCATTAAATAGTCTTATTCTGTTGATTAGTGTCAAAAAAGTCAAATTAGATCTAAGGTGATTTAGTGTTGTATAACAATAAAATGTACCGTAATAACTTCCATGGCTGAATTATTTTTATAGGCACTGTATACTGAAATGTATACAATTTTTTCTCATTTTCTTTTTTAAGAATAAAAACAGTGCCTTTTGTTTTGAAAAGCATTTCAACTTAATCTAAAGCTTCACTGTTCTCCTTCCTTAAATGATTCCATCATTGGATGAAGCTGTCATCCGCTATCACCGAAACTGGCCATGTGTTTACAATTTAAACAATCTGCCTATAAACTACAGACAGTTGTGCTGAATTTACTGTCATCATGTCAACAGCCTTGATTACAGAAGGCTTCTTGCTGCATTTGTATGTGTCAGTTGTTGACTCAATGTGATTGGCTGTGGGTGACAAGGATTTGTTTATAAAAGAAAAAAGACCATGATGATTGAGAAACAGAATTGCATAGGATTGTACCTCCCAGAATAAATATTTCAGAATGGAATGTTGGGTATTTTTTAGTAGAAGTAATAATTAAATGCATGACACTTCTTGGAATCAATTAAATAAAACAACTTAGAAATGTTACAACAGTGATCTTCACTCATTTACTAACATGACATTCTTAAACCTACTTAATCCTGTTCAGTCTTATATTTATGAAAAGTAAAATTTAGCTGGGATCTTGTAAGGAATGTTATAAACTCTACTATGAATGAAAACCTAATTTAAAAGTCATAGTATATGTCTGTAGCATCATAGTTTTACTTGTAAATAAACAAAAATCATGTAATGTATTGCATAGTATTTCTATTAGAGTGAGCTGGATTATAGAGATAATGTTATTCTTTTGTACATAGAGAAGAAAATATCTACCTAAATAACCTATGTACTGTATATGAAGTTAATTTAGGTAGTTTTTAATTATTAATAAAGTTTATTTAATAGTGCATTTATAAGTGATGATTCTGTGAAACTGGCCGATTTGATTGAATTCAACTTTTTGTATAGCACTTCCCTAAGTACAGGATTAGAATGCTTACTAATGTTTACTATAAAGTAATTTCAGTAAATTATGAAACCATACAACATTTAAATACATAAACCTTGATTCAAAACTAATTTATGCATATAGTAAAAGAGAATGAATTAACATAATTTTGGAGTTAGTTCCGGTGCCGCCGAGAGTGGCAGCCTTTTCAGCAGCTCCGTGTATGACTGTATGTGTATGACTTTATTTTTCTACTCTTCTACTTTTATTTTTCTCTTTTTTTTATTGATCACTCCTATCACTTTATTTTATGTGTATTCGTTCCCTGGGTTCGTACTTTTACAACGTGGGCATGGATTTTTACACGCCGAGACTCGTCTATTCAAGTACTCAATTTCGAGCGCTGAGAACAAATGCCATTGCCGGTGTGGTTCCCTATTTACCCGACGAGGTAAGAAGGCGGTATCGTGGCAGCAGAGCCGGCACTAAGCTAAAAATGAAGCGGCTTGTGAGAAAGTGCCGTTTTAAGCCTTCGGTGCCTTCTGTGATTCTGGGAAACTTGAACTCAATCTCAAATAAGATTGACGAACTGGCTGCGATGGTGAAAAATGTCAGAAACTACAGAGAATGCAGTTTGTTGTGCTTTTGCGAAACGTGGCTAACTACCACCATCCCAGATGCTAACGTGGAGCTACTCGGGTTTAGCACAGTTAGAGCGGACAGAGATGCAAGTACCTGCGGGAAGCACAAAGGAGGAGGACTGGCTCTCTATGTTAATACACGGTGGTGTAACTCTGGACATGTTAACGTCAAAGTCTCCACTTGCTGCATGGACATCGAACTGTTGGCCGTAAGTTTGCGTCCCTATTACTTGCCCAGAGAGTTTGGACACGTCATTGTAGTCATCGTTTACATCCCTCCTCGGGCGGATGTGGAGACAGCGAGTGACATCATCCATTCTGCTGTTGCTAAGTTACAAACGCAGCACCCTGAGGTGCTTGTGCTAATCGCTGGAGACTTTAACTATGTGACGCTGGACAAAACATTACCTGCCTTCTCCCAGTATGTGGACTGTAACACCCGGGGAAATAAGACTATTGATTTACTGTATGCAAACATTAAAGACGTATACAGCACCACCCCGCTGCCTGCGCTTGGGAAAGCAGATCATAACCTAGTTCTGCTTCAGCCTCACTACAAACCAAAAGTTAGGGTCCTACCTACAATCACACGATCATTCAGGAAGTGGACCCCGGAGGAAGAGAAGGCTCTGAGAGAATGTTTTGGAACTACAGACTGGGATATCCTTAGAAGAGCAAGGGCCAAACTCTCTCAGGCCATCAGAGAGGCGAAGCGCGCACACGCCCAGAGAATCCACAATCACTTCATAGACAGCGGCGACACACGGCGCATGTGGCAGGGTTTACAAGCCATCACACACTACAGGACGACATCACCTGCCTGTGACGGTGACGGCTCCCTCCCAGATGCGCTGAACAACTTCTACGCTCGGTTCGACAGACAGAACGATGTGGCGGCGAGGAAGACCACCCCTCCTCTGAACGACCAGGTGCTGTGTCTCACTACAGCGGATGTGAGGAAAACTCTACGCAGAGTCAACCCACGTAAAGCTGCTGGACCAGACAACATCCCAGGCAGAGTGCTCAGAGAATGTGCAGAACAGCTGGCAGATGTTCTTACCGACATCTTCAACATCTCTCTGAGCAGCGCCGTCGTTCCCACGTGCTTCAAGGCCACCACCATCGTACCCGTGCCCAAGAAGTCTTCTGTGTCCTGTCTCAATGACTACCGTCCTGTTGCACTTACACCCACCATCATGAAGTGCTTCGAGCGGCTCGTCATGAGACACATCAAGACCCTGCTGCCCCCCTCACTGGACCCACTGCAATTTGCGTACCGTCCTAACCGCTCAACGGACGACGCCATCTCCACTGCACTCCATCTTGCCCTCACACACTTGGACAAGAAGGACACATACGTTCGAATGCTGTACATAGATTTCAGCTCAGCATTCAACACGATCATCCCCCAACAACTGATCGGGAAGCTGAGCCTGTTGGGCCTGAACACCTCCCTCTGCAACTGGATCCTGGACTTTCTGACCGGAAGGCCTCAGTCAGTACGGATCGGGAACTGCACCTCCAGCACCACCACACTGAGCACAGGTGCCCCACAAGGCTGTGTGCTCAGTCCCCTGCTGTTCACACTGCTGACTCACGACTGTGTAGCAACACACAGTTCAAATCACATCATTAAGTTCGCTGATGACACGACCGTGGTGGGTCTCATTAGCAAGAACGACGAGTCAGCGTACAGAGAGGAAGTGCAGGGGCTAACGGACTGGTGTAAAGACAACAACCTCTCTCTGAATGTTGACAAGACAAAGGAGATGATTGTTGACTTTAGGAGGACACGAGGCGACCATTCTCCGCTGAGCATCAACGGCTCCTCTGTGGAGATCGTCGACAGCACCAAATTCCTGGGCGTCCACCTGGAGAAGGACCTCAGCTGGTCCCTCAACACCAGCTCCCTACACAAGAAAGCCCAACAGCGTCTCTTCTTTCTGAGAAGACTGAGAAAGGCCCAGCTCCCACCACCGATCCTGACCACCTTCTATAGAGGAACTATCGAGAGCATCCTGAGCGGCTGCATCACTGTCTGGTTTGGGAATTGTGCCATATCGGACCGTAAGACCCTACAGCGGATAGTGAGGACAGCAGAGAAGATCATCGGGGTCTCTCTCCCCTCTATTGAAGACATCTACACCACACGCTGCATCCGCAAAGCCACCAGCATTGTGGCTGATCGGACACATCCCTCTCACACACACTTTACCCTCCTGCCATCTGGAAAAAGGTACCGAAGCATTCGGGCACACACATCCAGACTGTGCAACAGCTTTTTTCCACAAGCCATCCGTCTCCTCAACAAAAAGGGACTGGACTGATAAACACACACACACGCATGCACACACACACACACACAAACATTATCACTTAGCTTAACTCAACTACCTCAAAACATTGAGATTGGACTGACTAATCAACACAAGCGCAAACACACTGACCTACACTACCAAACTATCGTATACACCAACCTGTCAATGCTTTTTTTGCACAATATCCATTACTGGACAACTTTTTGCACTAACTTCTTTACTTCCTAATTTTTGCTGCTACACTAAGGAATGTTTACTGTTTCTCCACTACCTCAACTCATCACCACAACACCTTATTATTATGTTACGTTTGTGTTTTTGTCACACTGTCACTTTGTTGCTTTTGTTTGCACATTTCTTAGTTAGCTAGTTTAGTTTTTCTGTTAATTTATGTTGTAATTTATGTTGCATGTAGCACCTTGGTCCTGGAGGAACGTTGTTTCGTTTCACTGTGTACTAACTGTATATGGTTGAAGTGACAATAAAGCCTACTTGAACTTGAACTTGGGATCACATAGTGAGAACATTGAGGACGTTGTTGACTGCACCACTGACTACATCAACTTCTGTATGGACATTGTAGTTCCAGTAAGAACTGTAGGCTGCTATGCTAACAACAAGCCATGGGTTACAAGTGACATCAAGGGCCTTTTGAACCAGAAGAAAAGGGCTTTTAAAGGCGGTGATCAGCATGAGCTCAAGCGCATGCAGAAGGAACTCCGAATCCAGCTCAGGGCGGCAAAGGAGCAGTACAGGAGAAAGCTGGAGCAGAAGTTGCAGAATAACAGCATGAAGGAAGTGTGGGATGGGATGAAGATCATCACTGGCTGCAGTTCGAAGCGGGGTACCATCATCGAGAGAGATGTGAAGAGAGCAAACCAAATGAACAACTTCTTTAACAGGTTTGACCACCCTCTTCAGCCTATATACATCGGACTTCCAATACAACTCGTAGTCCTGCCACGTGCAAAAGTTCGCTGATGACACTGCTATCGTGGGCTGCATCAGGAGTGGGCAGGAGGAGGAGTATAGGGACCTAATCAATGACTTTGTTAAATGGTGCAACTCAAACCACCTACACCTGAACACCAGCAAAACCAAGGAGCTGGTGGTGGATTTTAGGAAGCCCAGACCCCTCATGGACCCCGTGATCATCAGAGGTGACTGTGTGCAGATGGTGCAGACCTATAAATACCTGGGAGTGCAGCTGGATGATAAATTAGACTGGACTGCCAATACTGATGCTCTGTGTAAGAAAGGACAGAGCTGGTTATACTTCCTTAGAAGGCTGGCGTCCTTCAACATCTGCAATAAGATGCTGCAGATGTTCTATCAGACAGTTGTGGCGAGCGCCCTCTTCTACGCGGTGGTGTGCTGGGGAGGCAGCATTAAAAAGAAAGACGCCTCACGCCAGGACAAACTGGTGAGGAAGGCAGGCTCTATTGTTGGCATGGAGCTGGACAGTTTGACATCTGTAGCAGAGCGACGGGCGCTCAGCAGGCTCCTATCAATTATGGAAAATCCACTGCATCCACTAAACAATGTCATCTCCAGACAGAAGAGCAGCTTCAGCGACAGACTGCTGTCACTGTCCTGCTCCACTCACAGACTGAGAAGATTGTTCCTCCCCCAAACTATGTGACTCTTCAATTCTACCCGAGGGTGTAAACATTAACGTTATACAAAGTTATTGTCTGTTTTTACCTGCATTATTATCAATCTTTAATTTAATATTGTTTTTTGTATCAGTAAGGTGCTGCTGGAGTATGTGAATTTCCCCTTGGGATTAATAAAGTATCTATCTATCTATCTATCTATCTATCTATCTATCTATCTATCTATCTATAAATTAATATTAGTAATATAAAGCCCAGTTAACATTATAACTGAGATACGGCAAGCAAACTACAAAGTAGATAAAAACAGCTCCATTCACAGAATCTCTGGAAAAAATTAACCTGGGGGGGTCCACAGTCAGTTATAACAGATGAAAACACAGTGAAATATTAAAAGTTAAAATAACAGAATACAATAACACAGTCCGTCTTGAGAGTCGCCGCTATTTCTCTAAGATTATAAATAACAATGCTAGTAATCCCAGAGTCTTATTTTCGATGATTGATCGTCTGTTAAACCCAGGTAACTCAAAGGAATGCCTCCTAAGTACTTCAAGTAAAACCTGTGAGGCTATTGCTGTATTTTTCAATCAAAAAATTAATGACATTAGAAATAACATAGTATATCTCCCCAACACTAAGGATCCTCCTAAACCCCAGTATTCCGTCATAAACAAATTGAACTCTTTCACTAGGATAGATTTACCTGATTTACATAAAATAATTTCTCAAATGAAACCCTCCACCTGCGTCCTTGACCCAATACCAACAATTTTTTTCAAAGAAGTATTGGGCGTGCTAATTGATAATGTTCTTGACATAGTAAATTCAACATTAGATACGGGGGTCTTCCCAGACTGTCTTAAGACTGCTGTAGTTAAACCCTTCTTAAGAAAAATAATCTCGACCCCTCTGCTCTTGAAAATTTTAGACCCATCTCTAACCTGCCTTTCTTAAGTAAAATTCTAGAGAAGGCAGTCATTATGCAGTTAAATGAGCACCTTAATAAATATGCTATTCTTGATAAATTTCAGTCAGGTTTTAGAACAAATCACAGCACAGAAACTGCACTCGTTAAAGTAGTAAATGACTTGCGGGTAAATGCAGACAGAGGCCATTTATCTGTTCTCATCCTCTTAGATCTGAGTGCCGCATTTGACACCATTGATCATAATATTCTTAAAAATCGCCTTAGTCAGTGGGTGGGCCTCTCTGGCAGTGTCTTAAATTGGTTTGAATCCTACCTGGCAGAGAGAAAATTCTTTGTTAGTTGCGGTAATTACAACTCAAAGACACATGATATCCTATATGGTGTTCCACAAGGCTCTATCCTGGGTCCGCTGCTCTTCTCAATCTACATGCTTCCATTAGGTCAGATTATCTCAGGGCACAACGTGAGTTACCACAGTTATGCTGATGACACACAACTATATTTATCAATTGCACCTGATGACCCCAAATCTCTTGATTCACTAACACAATGTCTGACTAGTATTTCAGAATGGATGAATAGTAACTTTCTCAAGTTAAATAAAGAGAAAACTGAAATCTTAGTGATTAGCAATAATGGATACAATGAGGCTATTAGAAATAAACTGGAAGCATTAGGATTAAAAGTCAAAATGGAGATAAAAAGCTTAGGGGTAACTGTTGACTGTAATCTAAATTTTAAATCGCATATTAATTAGATCACTAGGACAGCATTTTTTCACTTAAGAAACATAGCAAAAGTTAGACCTCTTATATCATTGAAAGATGCTGAGAAATTAGTTCACGCGTTTGTTTTCAGTCGACTAGATTACTGTAACGCACTCCTCTCAGGAATATCCAAAAAAGACATAAATCATTTGCAACTAGTGCAGAACGCAGCTGCTAGAATCCTAACTAGGAAAAGAAAATCCGAGCACATCTCTCCAGTTTTGATGTCACTACACTGGTTACCTGTGTCATTCAGGATTGACTTTAAAATTTTGCTTATGGTTAATAAAGCCTTAAATAATCTCGCCCCATTTTATATATCGGAATGTCTGACGTCTTATATTCCAAATCGCAACCTCAGATCTTTAACTGAGTGTCTACTTAGAATTCCAAGAGCAAAACTTAAAAGAAGTGGTGAGGCGGCCTTCTGCTGTTATGCACCTAAAATCTGGAATAGCCTGCCAGTAGGAATTCACCAGGCAAATACAGTGGAGCACTTTAAAAAACTGCTGAAAGAACATTACTTTAACATGGCCTTTTCATAACTTCACTGTAATTTAATCCTGATACTCTGTATATTCAATTCATTATAATAACTATTCATGGTGGCTCTAAAATCTGTACTTACCCCTACTCTCTCTTCTGTTTCCTTTTCCGGTGTCCTTTTGGTGGTGGCTTGCACCACCATCTACTCTAAGTACCATGATGTTCCAAAAATGATGGATGGATTAAAAGCCAGAAGTCTGTATGACCATCAGCATCAAGTGACTCCATGAGAACCCTAACTACAAAGAGGACTATTTCATTTATATTCGGTAGAATGCCTAGAGGGGACTGGGCGGTCTCGTGGCCTGGAACCCCTACAGATTTAATTTTTTTCTCCAGCTTTCAGGAGTTTTTTTTTTTTTTTTCTGTCCACCCTGGCCATCGGACCTTACTCCTTTTCTATGTTAACTAATGTTGCCTTATTTTAATTTCTTATTTTTCTATTCTTCATTATGTAAAGCACTTTGAGCTACTTTTTGTATGAAAATGTGCTATATAAATAAATGTTGTTGTTGTTGTTGTGATGGCCTTGATTTGCAGACAATTCAGCTAATAGTCTCGTTCTCATTATATTTTGTTAGATACTGCTTGCTTCGCTCACCACTTCACGGATCTGCTGCTCACATATGGGGATGTGGATGTACAATTTAAATAGATTCTTATTTTCATGGGAATTGTTACATATGCATAATAGAACTAACTATTTTACATTACAGCAAGTAATTAACCATAGTAAAAGATAGTAAATTGAAAGAAAATTATGTTTCATATTGCGTTATGGGTATTCGTTGCGTTATATGTTTTTGTTCTGTTTGGCTTTTAAATTAACACACAAATACTTTTTAAACTTGCACTTTTACTGTAAAACTTCAGTAAAAACATTTTTTTAATTAACTTTTTGTCAATATCGCATTGAAATTTGATTCCATGTTTGGACTTACATCATGACAACGCAAGATATAACTGCCTGTGAGTGAATATTGTTTCTTTCTCTCTAATAAATAAACCAACTTTTTCAAATGTTTGTCCCTGTGATTTGTTAATTGTCATAGCAAAAGCTATTGTAACCTGAAACTGTAAACGTTTTAACACAAATGGCATATCAAGATCTCCTTTGGTGTCTAATGTTATCTGCGGAAGACGTACTACATTACCTTTCTTGTCGCCTGTTAAAATTTTACATGTCATTGCCGTGTAACCGATTGATAATTTTCATGTAAATTTGTTTGACTTCATTGTTTCTAGGTGCTAGGATTGCCCGTGTACTCATTTATTCTGTTGCTAACCCTTCAGGATGAAATGCTTTAATAAGATTTGGACATAATAAGTCTTCTTTTATTGGGAACTTAAAGTGAGGAAAACGTAAAAATTATAAGATCTGAGAGCGCAGGAACTATGTCTGACAAAAGCATTCACACGAATGACAGGTGAGAGGACCGTGGGTGTGGTTGAAAAATGGTTAAGAGGAGGGTGGGACTTGAAAAAATATCTTGGCAATAGTCTCATCTCGCGGAACTTGAAAAAATCTCTTGACAATAGTCTCGTCTCAAGGTTTCTGTTATAATAGAGAGATGTACTGACAAGCCAATAATATGTAATGTCAATAAAAATATATATGCAGTTTTTAGGATGTTATCAAGTAGGGCAAATCACAAAATTAAAGCAACAAAAAAATAAAATTTACAGCAACATGTAAATTTTGCTTAGAAACATTTTTTAAGGTAAAAACTATTGTTTATGTAAATATTTTATTTAAAAAAAATTTTTAAATAAAAAAACACCGCTTTTGGTTTTTCTAAAAGTATATGTCCTTCCTTCAGTTTTCAGCTCCTGAATTACTTTCCGCAGAAGCTCATTAAAATCCAGAGACAATGCAAGCAGCATTACTTTCTGAAAGCAAATACCTTTGTTGAAATGAAAGGTTTTAGGCACTAATGTTCCTCGGCTGAAAGAAACGAGAAAACTTTTAAATTTTAAGACTCTCTTTTGACTTATTTCTCATACTGCAGTTTTGTCTACCACAGCAAACAGACACACAATAGCTGTGGAGATCATTTACACAACACTCCTGCATAATTATAATAAGCCCATTTACATTCTCAACCTAATCTATATATTTTTGGGATGCATAGTATAGCTAAAATAAAGCATATATTAACAAAATTTAAAGTCGATATCTACAATATTTCTGAATATATAGTGCTGTGACAAAGTAAGAAAGTAAGTGCCCTCATAAAAATTACTGTTAACCTTTCTGATGATATAGAAGTCTTATACCTGTTTTAGTGGAATCAACCATTTCAAGGCAATCTAATCTAAAATAGCCGTAAAACATTGCACTTAAAAGTTATATCTCAATAAAAATCTAATGAAACATATGTTCCTGTGCTAGAAAACATGCATAACACCATTGCCTTCAACATTTAGTGTTTATTTGGTTATCAGATACAAGTTCAAATAATTGTTGAATATCACTTGAATTGTTGAATATCACTTGAATTTTTGTTTTGTTAGGTTTTGTTTTTGCTCATTTTTTTCTCTAGTATTCTGTCTAGATTAATATGGAAGTAAATAGCTCTATATATTGTACACGTTTTATATTCTTGATTGTATACTATGTTACATTCTTGAAATAAACATTATAAAATAGAATGTTATTTTCTAATAATTGCGTACTTTGACTGCTTCAGCCCAAACTACAACTGTGTGTTGTTTGAGGGCTTCATGAGTATCTCTCCCAACATCATTTTAATAGGATTTAAATGAAACAACTATTCTAAAGGTAAGTTTTTGTGCCAATTTAGAACCATTGTGTTGTGGATTTTATAAAGTCCCCGGTTAAAATATTAATTTTGAGTTAAGTTTCATGTTTCTGGTAGGCCACCCTCACACATTCTCCTCGTGTGTTCCCTAGTACATCGTGACATGGATGTTTGACTCAAGAACAGAAATCTGTCCTGGCCTAGAATCAACACAGTAACTAAGCACAATATTTTCACTGTAATGTTTTTGTTCCAACTTTAACTTTTCTGTCCAGAGCTTATTGTTCAGCACCTAGATCTGTAGAAAGCTTCAGTCATTTATTTAACTCATTTTTTTGACAGTATAGACATTTTAATTCCTGACCGCCATCTGTGTTGTTCTTTTCTGAAATTCGATTCAAGAACCTGTTGTAACAGATCAGCACAAAAAAAAGAGAAAATTGGCCCGAGGCCTCCAAAAGACCATAAAAAACAATCCAGTGCCTCCTCTAGCCTGTCTTTAATTAGCCTCACCTTAGGCAGCCTGACTCCACAGACAGACCCTAAAAATGAGGAACACACTTTGAAAATTCAAATTAATTTAAATGTCCCAAAACATATCAAAGTGCCTCTCAAGGGAAATGAAAATCATGAGAACCCTTTGCCTCAACAAACAAATCCACAAAGAATCTTTATAAAAGGAGAGTTTACTTATGCAAATAAAAGAAATATACAGATAATATGAACAAATAAATGCCAAAAAGGCAAAATAAGACAAAATGACTTGCCTAAAAGGGCAATACAAAGAGAACAAGTCAAAATATGAAGTCCTTTGCTAAAATCACAAAAACAAAAGCAAAAATCTGGAATCCAAAATTAATATACCCAATAGAACACAATTCTCCAAACTTCAATGAACCACTGAAGGGTTCAGTCCCAGATTTAGGCTATAGAGGCTAAGAGTGGGAATTCAGTAGTGACATCAGGTGGTCCTCCTCTTGAGACTCCACCAACAAAACACAATAGAATATGGAAGCACAGTATATAGAGGAGATACTCAATAATAAACAAACAGAGCAATATTAATAAAAATACAATACAGTAGACACATGAAAAATAATACTGTGAATATAAATAAGGAATGCACAAAAATAAATATAAGCCAAGAAAAAAATCTTGGCTGAAACATAACAAAAACTTGACGCTGATAAGTGAAGCACTTGGATCTTTTGACTTTAACCTGGGTTTTTTGGAGACAGCAACATCTTTGAGTCAATGTATGTTTTCATACCTTTGATAAAGCAATAACTGCCGTTCTAACCTGATGTCATATTATTTCTTTGAAATAACAGATATGAATGCAACAACATAACCTAATGTGAATTTCTCCTTGGATTAATAAAGTATCTATCTATCTATCTATCTATCTATCTATCTATCTATCTATCTATCTATCTATCTATCTATCTATCTATCTATCTATCTATCTATCTATCTATCTATCTATCTATCTAATAATACACTACACCGCAGTACCAATACTCTTGTGCCTTCTCCAAATTCATTAAGCATATGCTAAAGCAAATTCAGATACCATAGAAATGAATCTGCCATCTTGTGCTAGCTATGACCAGGCAATGTTTCTAGTACAAAAGGTTGAATAGATTTATAAATTATTCTGAAGGGCAGACATCCATGGACCTTGAAATGACAAATATACAGTATAGCACATTTTAAGTCAATATGAATTTTGTCTAAAGCTATTCTCCTGTGAATACTTTTAATTTAATGAACTCAATTAATTAATCAAATATATAGGATGGTTGAAAAGTTTAAAGCTATTGTAAATCACCTAGTAACAAAGTCTAAAGTATCAGGTGCCTCTTATAAATGCTAGTGGCTCTTAACATAAGAGAATGACAGATGCATTCTAAGAAATGCTTTTTTGATGTAAGCTACAGAAATGTATTTGTTCTTGAAAAATTGTGTTTTATAGTTTCTAAAACTCATATCAATAAATATTTATTAAGTATTAAGATTTAAGAAGCCAAAAAAATGTAACAATAAAACAAATCATTGTTTTCAGCTTCAATGAATAAATGTAAAGGAAACTATATCAATATAGGCAACACAAAACTCATTAAGTATGCATTTTAAAGATTTTGTTTTTAACTAATCAATAATCCATTTTGAACAGTTACCTGGAAATGTGCCATGTTCTCTGAATCTATTAATATTAATGTATTCTGGAACAGGAAACAAAGCATTAGTGCTTTAATGTGCCGTTACTCTATAAAATGGCTTATAAATGGAAGTCTAAAATCAAATATCCTCAATGATCGGAATAGGATGTTTAATTTAAACCTTTTAGCACACGTAACTAAAGAGAAGTTAAATTGCTAAAAGGTAAGCATTGGATGGATGCAATAGATGAAAAATTAATTTTTTTCAGTTCTTTTCAAAAATGGCTTAGCAATACAGGAGTATACCAATCAGAATGACCCAAAATTATCGGAATAGCACATCAGCACCATATACCACTATAGTAGACACCTACTGTAGTTCTGACCAGAAAAAAAAGGAAATCTAATCAAGATGAATCACAAGCAAAACAGAAATGAAGATGTTACTCAAGTTCTCCAAAGGTATTCCATAATTATCTAAATTTACTGTTGCAAAAATACCTAACATGAGAAGCTAGATATAAAGTGGCAGACCCATGTCTTTAAAAGTCACCAGGACAGAGCCACTGTAAACAAGTTAGAAAATGTATGCATAGTGTAAGGGCATTCAAGAAGTATGAGCACCATAGCCTTCAATGGAATGAGTCAGTAGGTAGGTTCTACAACATTCTCAATCAATTTTCTTGTAGAAGAGGCTTTCCCACTAGGTTTAGGCAAAAACCTGAAAACAAGCCTGCTCTAGTCCATAACAAGGACCACTCTCACTCACACACACATACCCACACCCACACACACTAATTTAACACAAAATGAACATTTGTAGCTGCCAATTAACATAACCAAATAAAAAATAAAAACCTTTGCAATTAATTCCTTCTCTGCTCAAGCATGTCTGACCATAGTAATTTTCATGAAATAGGATTTGCAAAGCTACTGACTTATGACAAATGTTAAGGAAAAACAGAAGTGAAAGGCACATTTTATTACAGCATATGACCATTATGGATATCAAGTGAATGTGGCACTCTGATGGTAAGTTATAGGGTTAAAAAAATTTAAGTGCAAAACTAGGACACTTGTAGCAGGTTTGCCCGTGGATAAAGCCAATCCTCATCTGTTCAATTCCTGCTTTATCTCATCTGGAGAAAAAAATCTCTTTCACAAAGAACACATATGATTCCGTATGATTCCAATTGAAATAAATAAATAGCATTATTATCTTTTTTGTCTGGTTCTTGGTCATCTTGACAATGCTGTTGAAATTTAACAAAAGTTCTTAATTAAACTTTCCCAGTTGGAGTTTTGACTGTGCTATTATACATATATAACATCGAACTGGGAGCTAAAAGATTTGTACACACTGTTCTAAATATATTGTGAGGATGTTTGTTTCAGTGGAACAATGTTTTAATAGATGGGCAGTGTGTTAAAACATTTTGATATTCCTCAGTTATTTATTGGGATGCAAAGCCTGAAATCTGTGCTGTCCCTGTCGCTGGGATGTCTGGCTATCTCAGTAAATTATAGTGACATTGAAATAGTGAATCATTATAATATGTAGATAACGGAGCTGTGAGATTGGTTTAATGTATGGTAAATACTACTGATTAAATGTTTATTTGCTCTATGCACAACAGCTTACACGCCACAGGGTACTTCATTCACATCTTAGATAACCCTTTACTTTCCTCACTTGCATTTTATACTTTGACGGTTAGTAAGATTATTTAACTTTACTGTCAGCACTTAAAGCATTGGGAGGAGAAGATGTATGCATTTTTTCTGTATTCATCCAACTGGATTTATTGGTATAAAGACTGCAGATCAAGATATCTCAACAAAAACTGAACTGTCTTGACACATTTCTTTGAAGAATGAGTGTGTCACATTTCAACAAAACTGGTCCATGAGGAGGTGAGTTGTTTCATGAGGGCAGATAGACAGACAGACATGGCTATTACAATAGGTGCTCTGCACATTATATGCAAACACACCTAAAATGGATCACACCTACCAATATAAGACCAAAATGTACAGACCAAAAGACTGTAAAGCTTAATTATTAGACATCAGATGCTGCAGAACATTCCAAATATTTTGTATTTAGTCATTTAGTCATCTAACATTTTTATCACTCTTTAATTGAATATTGTTACTTATCAATATGCTGCTGGTGGAGTATATGAATTTCCCCTTGGGATTAATAAAGTATCTATCTATCTGTTGTGACAGATAGGGGCCACTATCGTCCCCTTGAACCCTCGGACAATACGTCAGACACCAGATAAAAGTCCAATATGAATTTATTATAATAATAAATGTGCACAAAGCACCCTCCACTCCACAATTCTTAATAAACAATACACAATCACAATCCTCCACTCCCAGATGCTTAGTCACCCTGCCTCCCAACTCAGCTCGCCCGTCTGGGATTTCCCACAGTCCTTTGTAGTCCGTGACCCGGAAGTGCTTCTGAACCCTCAGTCCATGTGACTTACTAGCACTTCTGGGTCAGATCAAAACTCTTCTTTTTCATCCCAGAAGCACGTAATTTCTTCTGTCCATGTGACTGGGACGTACTTCCGAGGGTGTAGGGAAAATAGTCCTTACTCCTCCCTGCAGCGTCCTCTGGCGGCCCCCATGATATCCAGCAGGGCTGTGAATAAACACTCCATTGTCCATAATTCCCTGCTGTCATTCGGGGCACTTCCACGCTACAGGGAGGGCTCCATCTGGCGGCCTGGGGGTATAGGCCGGGATGAATGGCCGGCCATATCCCACACTATCTATCTATCTATCTATCTATCTATCTATCTATCTATCTATCTATCTATCTATCTATCTATCTATCTATCTATCTATCTATCATTGCTTTGTTTGACCCACTTCTTCATTGCTTTTTTTTTAACATTTTATTACATTTTTAAAAATAAATAATATTTCATACAAGTGAGTCAAATTTTACAAAACTAGGTTCAAATCAAATCAACCCCCACCCATGAGAAAGAGAGCTAGGCCATCAGAATAAAACTAGGAGGAAAAATAAGTTAATTAAGTAACAAGGGAAGAGAATCCATTTCCTCAATGTAAATGTTTATTCTAAAATGTTATTGATTAGATCCTGCCAGGTTTTTAAAAAGTTTTCCACAGATCATCATCAGTTACCCACTGACTTAAAAGAGGTGGGTTAGAATTCTTCCAGTTGAGCAGGATAAGTCTATGTGGCAATAGTGAAGTAAAGGCAATTACAGTTTGTTTGTCCCCCTCCACCTTAAGCCCATCTGGAAGTACACCAAACACAGCTGTTAGTGGATTAGGAGAGATTGTGACACCAAGGCTGTCTGATAGGCTTTTATGATTTTGGACCATAATTATGTTAATTTGTTGCATGCCCAAACATATAGACCAATGAGGCTGAAACTTGATTGCAATGTTCGCAGGTTGGATTTTGCCCTGGATACATTTTGGACAATTTTAAATAAGACAGATGTGCTTAATACTGTATATGATTTTAAGTTGAATAATTGTATGCTTTGCTTATATGGAGCTAGGGAGAATTCTGTGCATTGCTGCCTTCCTCTCCTTTTCTGAAATGTTGAATAAGATATCCTTTTACCACTGTACTCTGGGATCTTTGAAAGGGAGGGACATTAAAATGTTTTTGTATGTTGCAGATATGCTGTCTGAGCCCACAAGACTGATCAATATTTTTTCCAGAATAGAAATAGGTGGGAGGTGAGGAATATTGGACAGGTTTTGTTTAGTAAAGTTTCTAATTTGGAGGTAGTGAAAGAAATGTGTTGCTGGAAAGTTAAACTTGAAGTGTAATTGTTCGTACGATGTGAAGACGTTGTCTATGTACAAATCTCTAAGTGATTTAATCCCAAATGTTTTCCATACATTAAAAACTGCGTATATTTGACAGGGTGGAAAAAGGTGGTTATCATGCAGAGGTGCCACAGATAAAAGCTTCACTACCTTGAAGTACTTACTACATTGGTTCCATATTCTGAGTGAGTGAAGCACAATTGGTTTGTTAGTATATTGGTGATAACTTGTATTTACTGGGATACAAAGCAAAGAATATAAAAAAGTACTTCAGGATTTTATTTCAATTGCGGACCAAGCCTGTGTATGTTCATCTATTGGTGTCAATGTCCAGGTTTTAATAGCTTGTATATTTGCCGCCCAGTAATAAAATTGAAAGTTAGGTAGATCCATTTCATATTCTGCCTTAGGTCTTTGTAGGGCCGCCCTTTGGATATGTGGATACTTTGAATTCCAAATAAATGAGGTTATGATTCAATCTAACTTCTTGAAAAATGATTTATTGATGTATATTGAAATGCTTTGAAATAGGAAAAGAAGCTTAGGAAGGATATTCATCTTGACAGTGTTAATTCTTCCAGCTAAACTGAGATGAAGGGTAGACCATCTGTGCAAGTCTTGCTTAAGTCTTTTCATGCAGACAGCTAAATTTTGTTGATAAAGATCTTTATGTTAACTTGTGATGTTTACCCTTAGGTAAACATTTTTGTGAAATTTTCTGTTCAAGTCCTTCTCTGATAATCCCCTTTATCTCATAGGCATTTCAAAAGTGAAATGCCAGTGGCTCAATGGTGATTGCAAAATGCAGTGGTGAAAAGAGGCATCTTTGTATCGTACCACGTTCTAGTCCGAAGTAGTCTGAAATAATGTTGTTAATACAAACTGAAGCTTTTGGACTGGTATACAGTAGTTTTATCCATGCACATATGTTCGGGCCAAACCCAAATTTCTCCAATGTAGTAAAGAGGTAGTTCCATTCAACCATATCAAATGCTTTTTCTGCTTCCAACGATAATAATATCTCCAGGGTGTTAGACTTTGTGGGTCAATATATTACATTAAACAGGCGTTGAAGATTGGAAGCTAAGTGTCTGCCTTTAATAAATCCAGTTTGGTCTTGTGACATTACCGAATGAAGCACTTGCTCAATCCTTCTAGTTGGACTTTGGAGAGTATCTTAACATCATTATTCAGAAGTGCAATTGATCTGTACGATGCTCATTGTAATAAGTCCATATTTTGCTTAGGAAAGATGGTAATTAATGATTTGGGAAAAGTTTGAGGTAAAATTTTATTGTCTCTAGCTTCTGTAAGTGTTGCTAATAAAAGGGGAGCTAACTTAATTGATATTTTTTAATAAAATTCAGCAGAGTAGCCATCAGGGCCTGCTGCTTTCCCACTCTGAAGTGAGTTTATAGCATCTAGTAATTCTGAGAGTGCCAGAGGATTATCCAGTTCCTCTTCACTGAGGGTATCTAGTTGTGGTATCTGTAATGCATCCAGAAACGCATTAGGTTGTGTCTTGTCTCCTTTAAAGTGAGTAGAATATAAGAACTTATGGTAGTCTCTAAATGTGTGCATTATATTTTTTATGGTCAATGATTTTGTCTTTGTCTGTGTTGGTAATTGCAGTAATTGCACTGCAGACTTTCTGCTTGTGGATTTGTTGAGCTAAGATCTTATTAGCCTTCTCCCCATGTTCATAATAATGATGTCTTGATTCAAAAATTAGTTGTTCTGTTTCTTTAGTTGTCAAGAGGTTGAGTTCTGTATGTAGACCCTCATTTGGACACCTGGCATGTTCTTGGTCTATTCTGGTAATTTCACTGATTTAGTTCTGATACCTGTTTGGTTTCCGATTATTTTTTTAGGAAAGATATGAAATAATCTGTCCTTTTAAGAAAGCCTTCAGAGTTTCCCAGAGTATTTCTGCAGAGACCTCTGAGGATATATTTGTCTCTAAAAAATCAATCTGCTTGGATACAAATTCTGTACAGTTCTCATCTGCTAATGAAAGTGGGTTAAGACACCAGCTGTAAAATGAGTATGTGGGGCATAGTGATTTAAGCTCACATATTGCCCTTAATCATCAGGTACTACATCTGATACTACAAATGAGATTGTTATATGTATAAGAATTCCAACACCTCTAGTTTTCTTTGTAAATCTGGAATGGAATATTTGGCCAGTCCAGTCTCTGTGCAGTCGAAACTGATCCTTTCTTAATAATTTGGTCTCCTGTAAAAATACTATTTTAGCGTTTAGACCTGTTAGGTGAGAGAATACTTTCTTTCTCTTTAATTTGTGATTGAGCCCTTTAACATTACAGCTCACAAAGTTAACTGTTTGGTCATGGAGACATTGCTTCTGAACTTTTGTTGACATTTTGTAGTCTTAATTTAAGATAGTTCATTATCAAATAAGACAGCTTTGACCTCAACTTCCAATTTTTCCAGGAGTTATTACCATGAAGCCTATTGTTACGTTGGCTCTTACAATTATAGGGATAAAAAGGATAGATTAGAAATAGCTTGCTCTCTTTCTCTCCCCCACACTTCACAAAGTCCTAGTCCTCTGACATACCCAGAGACCTAGCACGTCCAAAACAAGCCCCCCCAACAGCGGTGTATAAGGATGAACATAGAGATATCTATTGACAGTACAGACCAAATACTATAAACATCCATATTACTAACCGAGAATGGTAAACCGGATATGGACGCAGGGACCTGCCCGTGGACGCAGGAGACATAGTGCGCAGGCGTCACACAAAGCCCCCCTCCCCAGAGTGAAATGGGAGAGATTACGAACGTGCGCAGGCGCCACACAAAGCCCCCCCGCCCCAGAGCGAAACGGGAGAGACTACGAACCGTCTGACATGCCGCAAGCAGGATAAAGTGAGGTCAGAAATAAAAGACAGAGTAGGAAACAAAGTAAAACGTCATAAAGAGGTTAAAGAACGGGGCCAAACACATGGAGAGCAGGTTACAGATGATGAAAACTGGAATGCAACAGCTTCAAAAAAACCTAGGCACGAAACACATGCACAGCGAGATACAGAATATAAAAGCAGAACAAAACGACAGTTAAACGTCCACACCACACAGCGGAGGCAGACCCGGAAGGTGCATGCGCCTACATTGCTCGGGAAAGTACGAAAGGCAAAGGCGTCTACACAGCATGGTAAAACCCGACATAATACGGAAGGCGCAGGCGTTGTCGCCATATTGTGAGTGGCACTACTGCGTAGTGAAGGCGCAGGCGTCACCGCCATATTGTGCGTGGCACTACTGCGGAGTGAAGTTAGGAATAATGTGCTGCTTGGGATCGTACAAAACGCCGAACGCGACCCACTGTCTGAAACTGCGGAGGCAAAGCAGGCATGGGTTCAAACCGAACAAGCTCGACTGACGGATATACGCCTACAACGCGCGTCTCAAACCGCAGAAGCAGGGCAAGCATGGATTCAAAACAACGCAAGCTCCTACAACATGCGTCTGAAACTACGGCTGCCCAGCGGGCACGGGTTCAAAACGCCGGGGGTAGGCGAGCGAAGCGAGCAGGGGGCGAAGCCCCCTTGTAAAATATAATCTTAAACAGTTTTGAGAGTGTAAACCCAGGGAATGATGTTAAACAGTAACCCTGAATAACCAGCTAATGTTTGATAATAAGCCTAATAAAATAAACCCAGGGTATGATGTTAAACAGTCCCCTATGAAAAAAAGAAAAAAATAAATTACACATACTCATACATACATACACGCATATAATTGTAATTAAAACATAAACAAAAAGTGGCCAAGAAGGAAATAGGATGTATAATTACAGTACCAGTATCATTGCAAGCGGATCAAACAGCAGGTAAGGTGAGGACCCGAAGTGACTCACGATCGTATTTCAAAAAGTGTCGGGATTAGTTTTCTTAGCTCTTTTTCTGCTTCCTCAGTAGAAGTAAAAATGTAGAACTTCCTTTGAATATCGATTTTCAGTTTGGTAGAATACAAAAGATTGTATCTGATCTCAGCTTTCTGTAAGCGCTGTCTAATGTTGTAAAATAAAGCACGTTTAGCAACTTTTGAAGGTCAGAAATCAGGGAAATACAAATGTGTTTTTTTTAACATATAATCTCTTGTTTCTGTCTGAGAAATAGCATTATATGTAATTTAAATTGTAATTTTTCAAAACACACAATGAGAGTTTTATGTTTTGAGGTATTCGATCCACCTATGCGGTAAGCTGCTCATCATTGCTTTCTATAATCCAAAATAGTTTTGGATTTGACATTATGGTGGCCATCTTTGTTAAAAGAGGAGGCTTGGAGACTCATTAAAACAATTAGCTCTTCTGGTTTCTTGTAGAACTGCTACTAGTATGTAGTGTAATATTGGTTTGGTTAATTTGCCTTTTTTCCCACATTGTTTATTAATTTATTTTGAGAACTAGTTTCGTGCTTGCAACGCCTTTTTTGTTCTTGGCACACTAGGGTTGTTTTTGTGCTTATTATGCGCTAGATGTTTAGGCAGACTATTACTTCTGACCTTGTAGTTTCAAATGAGTGAAAAAAGTTCTTGAGAGCCTGGCCATAAGTACACTGCTTTTAGTTTCTTGTTTTGGTATTCTTGTTTGCAGTTTTATGTTGAACGTCATGTTGCTGTGGCCATTTTTTTTTATAGTTACTATGTTGGTTTCCAGTCATGTAACATGGACCTGAGACATGAGATGTTATCTAATGTTATGCCAACTACTGTACATAAGATGGTGGAAGTAAGATTATGACATTGGTGTTAGGGGAAATTTAGTCTTGCTGGGCTAGATGTGTATTTTATAATTCTTTTAGCCAGTTCCCCATTTTTGGGTCCTGCTATTGTTTAAACCAGCAGGTAGTATATGGGGCTTTGCTGAGTTTAGGTGAGCCTCTTCTGAGGAGGTCAGTGAAGCTCCTGTCTGGCTTTACGGGTCTTTTGGGCGGTCTCACACACCCTTTTGCCATACTGGAACTCCAAATCACAACAGCTATGATATCTTGACTCCAAACTCCAAATCTGGTCTAGTGTTTCTGGTTTCGACAGTCAGTTCTTTCTGTCCCTTTAGTGCTCTTTACCAAATTCACTGGAAACTTCCTATTTGCAAGCTGTTCGTGAAACTTGGAGTTTTTATTATGCAACCCAGAACATTACAAAGACTCAAAAAAACTTACATTGGAAGGTGGGAATAACCAATCGTGTATGTTTCCAAACGCATCGAATCAAACTTTCAAAACCAAACTCACTATACCCTCTACTAGTGGAAGACCTATTTTTGGCATTATTGATCATTGCTTGATAGATCAATGTAGCAGGGCTACATAGTTAGTGTTGTCAAATGTCAGTTCTGAGTGCGTCTTGTTTCCATTGTCCCGTTTGCTGTTTATGTGTGTGTATCAGGAAATGCCGTCCCCGTAAAGGGGGACGGATGATGGAAGAAGACCACAGCCTCTAACCTGGAAAACACCTGTTCACTATCAATTAATTACAGCCGTCACATGGACTATTTAAGTAATCAGGAAGGAGAGAGAGGAAAAAAGAAGGGAGAAGAAAGGGGACCATTTGTTTTCAACTACGCATCAACTACTTGCTGTTTTTCCACATCGCGCCTTTGCATCAGTTTGTTTTTCATTTTGCCGGACTGTCTTTCAACCTTCATCTGCTGAGACCCCGGGGTCGATTCGCCATCCACCATACGCCGAGGAATCACAGTGAGGTTGCTCCAATTGCCGGGAAATTCAAACGACTCATTTACCACTAGTTCAGTCATCTGTATTCAGGACAGTTTTTATAACCGGACTCAAGTTCACAATCATTCAGTTTACCATTCATTTTTGTTATTCGTGTTGTGTGTTATGTTACAGTGGCAAGGGAGGGTTTTGTTGTATTTAAATATGGTGTTGTCTCTTTGTTGATGTGGTGGAGGGATATTTATATTTATATATGTTTCTATTTTTGCATTTGTCTTGTGGTTTCATCTAATACATTTAATCAGTTTAATTTTACATCATCTGCTGTTTGCGTACTTATATTTACACCGTCGATTATGGGGGAAAAGTGTAATTTGTTAGAGGTACGGCTTGATAGTGAGATTCATCTCAGTAAATTATCCAGGCCACAGGTCTTGGAGGTGTAGTTGCCGGCTGGGTAAGGGGTCGGCCGTTACATCCTTATATACAGGACCTGTTATTTGTCACAGCAACTGAACAAATGAAACTTATATGTAATTAATTATTGTTCGAGTGTGAATTTGTCAAAATCATTTTCTAGTATCATTATGATGTTAACGAATGCTGCCTAATACAAAAATATAATAGGAACACATAATGGGAAAACTTCACTTTTTTTGATTTATTTTTTTTTTTTTTTGTGTAAGGTAAGTGTGCTGTGGAGCAGTTGTAGCATTTGCTTTTCACATGAAATGAAATTATGAATTAGAACTTGCATACATAAAAATTGTTGCAACACACCAAGGCCAATGCCAGTACAAGTTCCATTGCTATATAAAATCTTTTATAAATATTTTTATATGCCTACAAACAAACACTCATTTGTTTCCTCCTATTATTCAATCATGCATTTTACTCTTTGATTTTTCCTTTCTTTCTTCCTTCAGCTACAAACAATCTCACTTGCCTAGCCAGTTATTATTCCTTGCATACACTGAGGTAAAGGTTATTCCCTTCATGGTGGCTAATGATGTCAAAGAAAACAGACTAGGGGCCAAGTTTACTAAATAAGCCACAAATGAGTATGAGTGTACAAATAATTTCCTGGCATTCAAGCTTTTGAGTTTGAGGATATTTACTAAGGACTGCTACTTTATGAAGGTGCTAATGCTGTTAATTTAAATTGTTACTTAATATCTGGGCCAGGTTGCTTAAAAATGAAAAGGAAATTATTTTCCCATATAATTTGAAAGTTATTATAGAATGTAGTGTAAAATGAAGTGCACATATAAGATGTTTTTGAGATATGCCACAGAATTATGGCATTATTTTAAATAATATCTCCAAACAGCATGAACAGCATATGGTGCAACATAGTAACAGTATAACTGTTCAGTTCTTCAGTGTAGCAAGCCTTTGCAAAGCCACCATTTATATTGAAATAGTTGGTATGGATGGGCTGGTGTCCTTAACTGGCCAAGTGACCAATATAACAGAGGGATCAGGGGAGACTTTGTCTCAACCTGCTAGAGGCAACATCCCTGGGCTTTGGTACCCATTTGGACACACACAGGGTATGCAAAGAATTGTAATCTGGTAGCACAACCGTGCTGGGTTCCGTGGGTGCCACTAGGGGATGCTACAGGGAGTTAACCTCCCTACTTTTTGGGTCTTTCGTATGGCTTCCAATGGGCGAAGCCCTGGCACCGGAATTACTCCCGGGTCTTCAATAAAAGAGTCCACACTGACTTGTTCATGTGAGCCAGAGTTGGGAGCAGAGACTGGCAACACTCACCTGGGAGGAGTAGCAGTGGGGAGGAGTGAAGAATTGTGCACTTAATTGTGGTTTGGAGGTATTTGTTTAAAAATAAAAACCTTTGTTTTATACTTGAAACTTCTCTGAGCATTTGTGTTTGGGGCACTCTGGCATCCCCTAGTTGCCACAATATATTAAAATGACAAAAGTACAAAAAGGTGAAATTTCAATTCAGCAAATAAAAGAACCAAGTAAATACAATGAGAACATAAAGAGTGAAAGGTATCAGCAGTGGAGCTGTCACTGTTCATACCCGGTAAAATGCATTCAGGTTCTATGTAAGTGAATACATTGATGATGATATCTGTTATTCCCAGTGTGACTGTAATTTACTTAGTTTAGGTTTGATCTTTTCCTTAACTGTATTTACTGTCCGTGTTTTTAACTGTACTGTGATACTAACTACTCTGTCTAGAGCAACACAACAGTGCGCATATGACGATAGCAATGATTTAGAAGGAATTACTTATATGGAAAGAACATTCTGTCGCATTTCTGAGGAGTAAAAGACATTATTAAACCTTACATTTCACAATTTTGTGCCTTCTGCATGATGTGATATGTTATAAGAGAATGATACTGTATGATGCATCCACTAGATGACACTATACACAAACAGAAAAGGAAAGATGTTGACAAGATCAGCTAGCAAGAAATTATGTATCAGCATGAATATGTTTGAAGAAAAAAACATAAATGAAACTACCTATGGCTCAAATGCTACATTGGGAAAAGGGACCCGATAAATATAATTAAATTATAATTGGCAGTACCATTACCTAAACTGCCCATGCTTTGTGAGAATGTATGAGAATTTATTTTCATATACATAGTAAATAGACTGCCGCACTGTACAATGAAAATCTTACTCTGCATGGTCCTCCGGCCACCTGTATGCAAAAATTAAACGCAAGACAATAAAATCAACTATTTTTTTTTGCTAATAGTCAAAAGAAAGATTTCCACAATAAATACAGAAATGCAACTTAAACATATGCTGTATAGTGCAAATACCACAAGTAGTATGTAAAGATACAAATCAATCATTTAGATTGAAACGTATAATCCAAAAACAAGATGTAGATATAATTTTTCAAAAGGTGAACGGAGTGCATAAATTACTGGCTAGACCTACTGTATGTGTCTGCAAAGTCAGATATTCTGATGGAAAGGGTTGGTGGACAGGGATCATTCACAAGTCTAATTTACCTGTGGATAAAAATTGTTCCACGGTCTTGTAGTCCTTGATTTCATGCTCCTATAGCATCTGCCTGATGATAGGTGTGTTTAGACAGTGTTGGGGGTGTTTGCTGTCTTTTATAATGCTGTGAGCCCTCTTGATGACTCTGGAATAGTAAATGTCATGTAGAGATGGAAGAGCTGTTCCTGAAATGGTTTGAGCAGTCCTGACCACTCACTGTAGGGCTTTGTGGTCCTGGGCAGAGCAGTTACCAAACCAGACTGTGATAGCTTTGGTAAGAATGAGTTCAATAGTACCCCTGTAAAAGCTACCAAGTGTTCTGGCTGGCATGCCAAATTTCTTTAGACTTCTGAGGAAGTACAAATGCTGTTGAGATTTCTTTACCAATTTAATAGTGATGTGGGGCCATGTAAGATCCATCCATCCATTTTCCAACCCGCTGAATCCAAACACAGGGTCACGGGGGTCTGCTGGAGCCAATCCCAGCCAACACAGGGCACAAGGCAGGAACCAATCCCGAGCAGGGTGCCAACCCACCGCAGCCATGTAAGATCCTCCCTAATATAAACACCAAGAAATGTAAAGATTTTTACACTCTCACCACCTCTGCCTTACTGATGTATTGTGTGTGCCACACCATCCTTTTCCATCGATGTACAATCATATCCTGTGTTTTAGGAGAAGTCAATGTCCTGCCACCACATTACCAGATTTACCTCCTCCCCCATATGCTGTCTCATCTCTCCCAATAATCTTTTCCATGATGAACCTGCTAATGTCTTTTGTCCATGGTTACAAATATTTGGAAATTGTGTTCTTGTCATTTAGACTATAAAAGAGGGATGGCTTTACTATGTTTTACAGTCTCATTAGCCTCATCAGGAGAAATCCTGTGTGCTGCCGAGTCCTACTGGAGCAAAGGCTTCTTGCCTCAATCTGCCCACTGTACCAAATTCTTCCTGCAGTTCAGATATCCCTGCAGGGAAAAAACATTGTGTATTATGAATTATTAGTAATCAATAGGGGTGTCTGGAAGCCACTCCTTAAAGGGAGGGATATGTTATGTTTAAACCATGGTCACTATTCTCATTTACATTTATACTTTTTTATTTCATTTTTATTCATTTATGATCTTTTGGTTATTATCATTTATGTTAATGTTATTTGTGTAATTATGTACTTCTTCTAAATTCTGTTTATTTTTAGGTTCTATGCGTGGATGCCTGCTCTTCTGTGTTCCTTGTGTTTTATTGATGGTTCCCCAAGAGGCATAACCACCTGTCCATCAACGTTGAAGGACTGCTCCCAGGTCTATAAAGGCTAATAGAAAGTAAATTACCATGCCGCTCACTGAATGTGCTTGGTTGTTTAGTATATTCTCCTATGCTTATTGCTACTCTTTGGATTTACTGGATGTTTTTCTAACATTTTTTCACTCTGTCTTAAGAATTTCATTTCCTGGTTTACGTATTGGTACTTGTTTTCCAAGGATTGAATTTAGGCATTTCCTTTTTTAACTTCTTTCAGCATTTTCTTAAATTTTCCATTTTATGTTAATAAATCTTCAATTTTATAAAGATTTATTGTGGTCTTGTCTCTACCCCTACCTAGAGTTTTGATGGTTCTCCCCTTGGAGAGACATCCTTTGAATATTTGAGTCACTTTGCTATTTATTTTGAATATAAAAGCATAACCTCAATTTTGATACCTCCCCTCAGGGGTGGGTGGGGACTTGGATGTCATGTTTCACCCTGAAACGCTACAGATGGAGGCACGTGGCGTAGCATTACATCAGTGCAAAAGTACAATGTTTGGGAGGCAAGTCTTGGAGATCAAGTTAAGCCTTGTATCAATGGCTACATTCAGGTCACATGCTGAACACAATATTATTTCCACGGAATTCAGAAATCAGCAGCAATCAATGGGGGACTTAAACGCAATGTCCTTTGATGCACATTTTTCCACTTTGCTAAATTCTCCTCAAAGATGAGTGAAAGACAAAAAGAAACAAATTACAAACCAGGAATAACAAAGTCCTTCCCGGACACTCCCCGCTGATATGAATTTTGAAGATGTAACCATGTTTTAAAAATCTGAAGAATGGGAGATTTGGATTCAGCATATTACCTATGCTGTGTTTGCCACTGCTGAGGTATGTAGCTGTGCCATCATCTGATAGTTCTTCCTGAAGCCCAAGGTAACTTCTGCATGGTCTTGTAAGAGATATGACCCGCAGCTAAAGATCTGCTTGTGTGCTTAGATATCGAGCTTTATGTTTTCCTCCCACATGGCAATACGATTCCATATCTGTAATATGCATTGCGTACACAAGAGCGAGACACGAAAGCCCTGAAAACTCCCAAAGAAACACCCCAGGAAAAAACTTACAGCGGATACCATCTCAAACCCTACCTCAGAGTTTCATAAAACATCATTACAGCTAAATCATGGTGAACAAAGATAGGAAAGACCTTAATTTTTCTTTTAACCAAGCTAAGACCGCCTGTATGAAACAGGCTATACAAAAATTCTTTGAGACTCTTTAACGGTCCTCTCCACGGAAATCTTTAGTAAAAGGCAAAAGATTTATGCGGGATGAAGGGAACCCAGAGCATGTGTGTTGCTGGCAGGCACAAGAGAACACGGCCAGTGAGGACTGCGCAGCTGACATGCGACGCCTTGTCTGACTTACAAAACAACTGAAGGTAGAAGGTGAGCGACAGAGGACAACTAGGTGAGGAGCATCAGAGAAGCATTAAAACGGTCTCAGCCAAACGAATTTAGATTATAAGGAACTGCATTTGATGAATGTGCTCACTCGGCAATGCATCATGGGTAGAGGCAAGAAACTCCTCGCCGAACCCCCCAGAGATACAAGGTAATGCCACTTAAGCTAATCAACATCCGATTTCTTGCAAGGACTCAGGACACAAGTCAGCTTGGGCTGCAAAGAGAACAACTGGAATACACCATGGACATGTCCAGAGCTGGTGACTTCTTCTTTACACCAATGTCCAGACCGTGCTTGCTGATAGGGTTCTCGTCATGTTACTTCGTGCCACTAGATGCACATGAGAAAGAATATTTAGAATTAAGGTGCTTCAGCATTTCCAAATAATAAGAGTATTGTGCTAATAGAACTATAAGAAGCGTGACACTTATGCATTAAATAAGGATGTGTTAAACTAACCGAACAAATGTAATCTAATGTAGATATTAAGCTATAAGAATGTATTTATTGTACTATTAATGTAATGTATTGAACTAACTTTATGTAACCTTTGCTATTGTTTGTATAAGCGATGTGTGTATGAAGAATGAGGAAATAAGTATTGTCTAATCTGCTGAAGTTGCACACATCCCGTGACAGTTAGGGGTCTTGTGTGTGTGCGGTGCTGACAAGGGCGTATTGCTTAAGACTGTGAGTGTGCTGATGACTCTTTTATCTATAAGAAACACTGTGCGAAGAAGTCTGTTAGAGGCTTAAAAGCAAAATAAAGGAAGGGATTGGGAAGAATAGATAAATAACCAAACATTTCGTGATCGGGAAAAAGCAGTGTTGCGGGAGGGCGAGATTCTTCACTCTAACGGTCTGGTTATATCCTGAACTCAATGGGCCACTCATGGAACTGATCACCTAACCAGCGGTTACCAGCGGCCTTCAGGTGAGACTGTCAGTCCACTAATCAGGTTGATCATCCCAGGGGACAGGAAGGACCGGGAGTCAAGCGACATTGGGGTGATACGGAATTTAGAAAAGTGTGGAAAACTCACTGACCATTGGGGACACTAATAGTAAACCAGTCAAGATTCCGTTAGGGAACCAAAAGCCACTGTTGGAAGGATTATTTTTGGAAGGCTAAAAAAATTCAAACAAGGGCCTGAAGGGGGGCTCACCTAGACTGTTAGTGGAAAAGAAAACAGGGCTATATTTTAAGAAAGCTTGTAAAAAATGGAATAAGCAAAGTGGTGGTAGATGGCCAATTGAGGGAACTGGGGACATTTCAGAATTTCAAGAAGTTAGGAAAATCCTATGCAGAAACACCCAAAGCTGTTGCCAAAGAGGTCCATATAGGATGGATATGTTTGGTAGATGGGAATTGGTCATTACGGACCAACCATTGAGGCCATGCAAAGGCATAATGACACGCTTTCTGCCGAAATAAAGGCACAAAAAGAAAAAGAAAATATGTTGCTAGCATTACAAAAGACTAAGACAGAACCGGACCCAGACAATAGGCGAAGGAAAGCAGATAAAAAGGATCCCCTTTACCCAATCATCCACTTCCCTCCTCCTTATCAACCCCCACCTCCTCCTTCTGCTCCCAATGCCCCATCAGCCTCACTAGTAACCGATAATCCGCCCAGAACAGACTGTTATGACCAACAATCTCGCTATGACCCGTCTTCTCATTCAAACCCGGATGTTGAAGACTGAGACAGCCGGTCTGGAGGCTATACCGAACCCTAGCCACATACTGCATTCCAAACCCCAATTTCTCACCACACGAGAAGCCAAACATTACAATCACACATGAACCCCTAATGGGGATGCAGCTTCATTCCACCAAAGCAGCAGAATCCTGGACCCGAGTTTTCCTGTCCTCTAATACAAGTCCCCAACCCCAGGCACAATCCCAATCAACCTGCAGGAGCTAATAATCCCACCATGGTCATGATACATCAAAATTGGGACATCCAAGAGTTAAAAGATATGGTGTCAAAACTGCCAGATCCCAAGGGAATTGGCGGATTAAAATTTATAGAATCACTTCAGCAGTTGGACGATATGTATAAGCCAAATGCTGTGGAGTGGACGCAGGTGTCACACCGAAGCTAGGCACCACCTGGGCAACAGTGAATCATGGAACTAGAGGAAATGGGCCCGCCTGGAGATGGAATGACTCCTTAAACTGGAATGAAAATGAGGAGCCTCTATTCTTAGAACAATGGGAACCTTAAAAAGCCTCTATTGCAGGAAAATTTAAAAAGGGGACAGACTGGACACTCATCTCTGCTGCTAAGCAACACGAGGATGAAATGGTTGATGTCTCAGGACTAAGAATCGATATACAGAACAAGGTCCGAACGTCTCGCATAGGCTGGGAAAGTGACGAAGTCACATGCCATGCTGAGCATGCTGAGAGACAATCTAAACAAAAAGAATCCGATACACAGACTAAACTGATAGCGGCACAGCTTCAATATTACACCGACGGAAGGGGCAGGGGCGGAGGATTACCGTGGCCATGGCAACTCCTTCAGTGGGAGAGGGCGAGGAAGGGGACGTGGGTTCCTGCCCTTCATGTCCACCAACCCGTTCACCCAGATGCCTACGTCATCAGAACAATCCTATACACCTTACACCTGCTAAAACTGTGGTGGGCCTGGCCATTTTTGACACAACTGCCTAAACAAGCGTCCACCTCCACCACTTCCGCTCCCGGAACCCAGTGACATCCCCTGGTCCTAGGAATTAGCAGGGACCCCCAGCCATCTTTTCCAGTTTCCCTTGCTCACCCGTTATGCTGATACAGACTCTTTACTGACTTTGATAGTGAATAGCAAGGAAACTGTCTTCCTTGTGGGCACTGGAGCTACCCGCTCAACTCTATCGCTGTTGGAGGTCCCTGTCTCGAAAGACACTGTGAACGTCTTTACTGCCTCAGGACAACCATACACCCTTTTTCCAAGCCTCTTCAAGTTCAACTCTCTATTGATAGTTCTCCTTTGACACATCAATTCCTGTTAAATCATCTGTGTCCAGTTAACTTATTGGGACGAGATCTCATGACCAAACTATCTGTGTCAATCTCCCTGTCTGAACAAGGATTTTATTGTTCAATTCTGAAACTCCTTTCCCAAACTCTCCAAACTTCGCCCTTCCTTTGCTGCTTGGACCCTGAACATCTCCCCACACACCCTTCCCCTCAAGGCCCTTCACTCTTTCCCCTCCTGCATTTTTCCCCATCTCCAAGTCCCCGACACTCTCCACTGCACTGCTCAGTATTTTCCCACTGAAGTTGACATCCCTTGGTTAGAATCTTTCCTTTTCTTAGCTCCTTACCCAGAGAATCTTCACATCCCTTGTATTTGCAACTCACCTACTAAAGCTGCTGCCTCAGTTCACCTTTCACACTTACAGAAAAATTTCTATTTAGGAGGTTCAGTTCCTCACGTTTCCCTGGCAAAGTCTAACACCGCACGTTGGGTAGAAATTGGGAAATGGGTTGAACAATGTCAAGATAGGATTGATTGGAATTTCGTTGCACCAGGAATTTTTGTCACCCCTGATCACCTGGGGCCTCATGTATAAACGGTGCATACGCACAGAAATGTTGCGTAAGAACGTTTCCATGTTCAAATCGCAATGTATAAAACCTAAACTTGGCGTAAAGCCACGCACTTTTCCATGGTACCTCATACCCTGTCGTACACAAGTTCTCCACTCGCTTTTTCAGACTGGTGGCACCCAGCGTCAAAGCAGTGCTACTGTTCCTGTGTGGTTTATCTTTCTTTTTCAGATCAACATCCCTGACGCGGCTTTATAAATACACTGAAATTAACAGCATATTGTTTATTAGTGTAATACATCTGATTGTAATTAACCTGTAACAATATAATGGTCCAGGGAATAGCCATAGTATTCCAAATACCATAATTGCTTTAGCGTTGTTACTGTCACTGCACCTTCTTTTTCTTCTGTCAGCTGCTCCCGTTAAGAGTTGCCACGGATCATCCTTTTCCATATTACTCTCACTGCACCACTCGGAGTATTTATATCACTGTATGTGAGTGGGGAATCACAGCAGCAGCTGATCGGAAAGAGAATTATCGGTATACAGCATCAAGCACACACTGCCTCAGCCACGGCAAAACGCTTCAGAGTATTTCCTGTATGGACCTCGCGGTTCAGAAACAGTTTCATCCCAAGAACTTTAAATGCACTCAATCAGTCCATCAAGTGCTCCTTGTAGAACTGTTTGTACTTATAAGTACAATTACCTCACTGTAAACTTGCACTTCAGTTATAATATTGCACAACCTGCGCCACTTTATAAAGTGCGTATTTGCATATGATGACGATATCATTTTTAAGATGAAATGCAGCAAAATATGTTGATTATATTATACAGATAAAACTAACTTCATTTAAATAATCTGTATTGTTGATAATTAAACATGTGAGGACACGGTGCCGTAGCGCTAGCTAGTTCACAGATTGATCCTGATTGATTGCTGTATGCTGGAAGGATAAATGGATAGAATAATTAAACATGTACTACGAAGATATTTCAATGTTCCTTAAAAGCTTTGAAGAATCGTCGTTGGAAGCTTACAGATGGCTTAACGTCTATTACAGAGCTGATTGTGTGGCGATTAGGTATTTGGAGAAAGAAAAGTAAGGACAGGAATTGGAGGTTAGTATGTTTGAAAGAGACAGTACTGCCACCATGTTCTCATGTTTAATAACATGCTTTCATTCCTATCATCATGAAAAAGATATTACGTATACATCTCAGTATTTTAATTATTCAGACAGCTGTAATATCATGAATGTAATGGATTCTGTGTCCTGTCGGAGGAAGAGAAAGCCGGTTTAAGAACCACGTAGTGATTCACGCACAGAGCACAAAGAAGATCAAATAAAAAACCAAAGCATTTAACGTGTTACTTTAGTTACAATGGGATTTGAGAAACTAGTAAATTAACCGATTTTAAGATGAAGTTTATGATGTTCTACTTTAATGACAAAATAAACTACATGATTATAGTGGAAATTTCGAGATTAAAGTTGACATTTCCTGCTTTTTTCCCCACTGTGTGCCTATTTTTTTTCTCTTTACCCTAATAAGCTTTCATACGACACTCAGATGTTGGGGTATGACTCACCTTTTCACGGCGACTTGGATATGTGACAACTTCTTTTTTATTTCGGGTACTGTGCAACTTTGTGAACTTGAGCTTTCGAGTTTCTCTGACACTCTGTCACTCGATCAACTTCCTTTTGTTGCTTATATAACTGTTTAAACCAACAAATAGTAAGTTTTTCCTTGCCTCCACTTGGTATTTGCTGAAATTCTTATATTTTCCCCTGTGCTTTTCCCATTGTCTTTTCACAGAAGGCTGAGCTTAACAGCTATTTATATTGATTTGCATATTCATAGAGGCGTAATTCTGGGAGGAGTTGGGGGGGGGGACAGCAGGCGCGTGCACGAGCGTTACTTTTCACACTGATCGGGATTTATGTAGCGGAAGAACATGGAAGTTTGTGTACGCACATATTCCTGCATCTGGATTTTTCTGTGCGTACGCACATTTCGGCTTTTGTGCTTACGTCATGTTATAGTGTGAATTCTACGCACGTCGTTATGCATGAGGCCCCTGGTTATTAAGGTGTCAATCCAGATTGACCTCCTCCTCTGTACTCTCTGCAAACCAACTCCTTACCTTGGCTGTCCACCATACCTGATGCTCTGTGGTCCCAGGGTAAAAACGATTTTGGCAGGATCGCAAATTGTGAACCTTTAGTGGTCTTCCCAAAGTCATCCTTCCGTCCTCGCTGTGCACAATATCCTCTTTCTTCCGAGGCTGAACTTGGAATTGATGCTGTACACAGAAATTTAGTTGAACGGGGAGCTATTATTCCTATTAAGTATTCCCCTGTTAATTCTCCCATTCTACCAGTGAAGAAAGCAGATGGATCTTGGCGGTTTGTTCCAGACCTGAGACAAATCAATTCTACTATCTTCCCTAGAGCACCGATCATACCTAATCCTTCCACTATTCTGTCTACAATCCCTACATCTACACATTACTTCTCAGTTATTGACCTCGCAAATGCTTTCTTTTCTATCCCTGTACACCCTGAT